>NW_027175976.1:10238733-10273733 GCF_023055335.1 Clinocottus analis
TATGTTTGATGCTTGTCTTTAGTCGAGCTGAAAGTCTTCATACCATTTTATATTTAAGTCACAGGATGGTTGTCTTGAAAAATAGCGGTCATATCTGTTCTACTTGTGGCGTCCCTCTGACCTCTGACCTCTCCCTTAGCGTCCCCGTCAGACGTGACACAGCGTGGTTGTGTTGGTCTGGACGATCGAGCTCTCAGGGGATGAACCTTTTAGATCTTCATGACCACGATTGGTTCTTTTCATTCCTCTCCTCGGTTCAACAACGTTTTACCACATCATAAAAATGGAACTTATTACAATCTGCAACATGTCAAAATGGAGGGAATTGATCTGTGACTTGCTCTCTTGATATCATACCATGTTTGCGGTGCTTGTGCGCTGCGTTATGCTTTATTCATGTTCAGATTCACAGCAGTAGAAAGTGAAATGCTGCTTTTCCTCTGCCGGTCCTCATCGGGCGGCTTATCTGTGTCCTTCCTGATGGACTCTCTGTTGCTCTCGTACATCTTTGAGATCCAGCTGTTTCAGTGGAATCATTGGACACGTTGGTCCAGGGTTCACGTTCAGCTGTTGATTCAAATTCGTGAAACTCTAAAACAAAAAACATAAGAAACATGAGGCCTCACTTCCTGTGTGACAGATGTAGCTTGAGCAACATCTTCCCTGGGTGGAGTCCGGCCGGGCCTCCAGTCGGGTGGAGCTGTGTGTTGATGTGTCAGCACGTGACCTGTCCAGGTATCGCCAAGACAACGCTGCGTCTCTTTGTGTTCCCAGGAAAGCGATCGCTAAGTCCGGCCTGCAGCAGCTGCCCTACCAGCCCAGCTCCTCCCTGAACAGGAGCGACCCGGAGGCCGACGTGCGCAGCACTTTGGACTGGACGGTGAGTCTGAGAACAGCGCTCCCTACAGGCTCCTCTGTTCAGCTGGGACAAAGTAGATCTCACACCGAGGACGTCCAGGCAGCGGTCACATGGCTTCACACACACTGACCTCTGTGTTTACCCTGCAGGAAGCGGCTGTGTATGGAGACCACATCTGGTTTGAGACCAGTGTGTCTGGAGACTGCTGCTATGTGGGGGAGCAACACTGCATTGCCAGAGCACTGGTGAGTAGCTCCTCCCCCTTTGTGTTGTCAACAACACTGCATTGCCAGAGCACTGGTGAGTAGCTCCTCCCCCTTTGTGTTGTCAACAACACTGCATTGCCAGAGCACTGGTGAGTAGCTCCTCCCCCTTTGTGTTGTCAACAACACTGCATTGCCAGAGCACTGGTGAGTAGCTCCTCCCCCTTTGTGTTGTCAACAACACTGCATTGCCAGAGCACTGGTGAGTAGCTCCTCCCCCTTTGTGTTGTCAACAACACTGCATTGCCAGAGCACTGGTGAGTAGCTCCTCCCCCTTTGTGTTGTCAACAACACTGCTACAGCATTGAGCTCATCACAGTATGTACTGGTCTGCATCTCGCTCGCTTCTCCCTCAGTGTCTGCACCAGTGAAACTCACCAGTGGTGTCACATGAACAACAGCTACATGCTGGCTCAGCTGCTGGAGGTGGATGTTCAACATGAGGTTCATGTGAATGTGCTCTGGCCTGACTCTGGCCTCTGACCTTTGGCCTCTCCCCAGCGGTGGCTGTGACAGATTGACGTTCATTCAGTGAACTTGGTAGAAGTGAAGTGTAAAGATCGATAATGATTCAAAATGGGGTGAGCAGGTTGGTCACAGCCTCCCCCCATGCCAACGCCATCGTGTGGTCGTACATGGCTCTTGTTTCCTTTCCCATCCCTTGCCATGCTGTCGCCATGGTGATCCGTCTAACACTCTTCAAGGACACCTTCACACTTTTCATACGACTCTGCAAGAGGCTGCATGACGATGAGGCATTCTTTGCGTATTATTGTGGTTATCAGCGTGGACTTGAGCCAGTTTGCGTTCGTCCTCCTGATGAAGAATCAGTTGAAGGTTCTTCATCAGGTCTGTGATCCACTGTTGATGAAACTCACTCATTTGACTCATGTTCCCATGACTCGTGTCCCATCACAGGCCTGTGCTGCTCTGTCCACTCAGGATCCTCTCACAGCTCACGACTGCCCCCCAGTGGTCAGAGATGCTTACTGTCTCGTGCTCATTCAAATGTTTTCATGTTTTGTAAACTGTCTGTCAAGAACAGACTGTTTCACCTTTGCTTCTTGTGCCTGAAGCCTGCTTCTGTGATTTTCATTTCCCTTCTCTTTCCAGCAAAAGTCAGTCAGCCGGAGGAAGTGTGCTGCCTGTAAGATCGTGGCCCACACCATCTGTATAGAGCAGCTGGAGAAGGTAAGCGCTCTGTCCTGTATGCAAACCTTCCCCAAGCAGAGGGACCACTGTATTGTGTTATTCTCCTTCACGGAGACAGAAAGAGGGTTCAAGATGTAAAGGTTCCTCATCACAGAGCGATAAAGATGTAAAGGTTCCTCATCACAGAGCGATAAAGATGTAAAGGTTCCTCATCACAGAGCGATAAAGATGTAAAGGTTCCTCATCACAGAGCGATAAAGATGTAAAGGTTCCTCATCACAGAGCGATAAAGATGTAAAGGTTCCTCATCACAGAGCGATAAAGATGTAAAGGTTCCTCATCACAGAGCGATAAAGATGTAAAGGTTCCTCATCACAGAGTGTTGAAGATGTAAAGGTTCCTCATCACAGAGCGTTGAAGATGTAAAGGTTCCTCATCACAGAGTGTTGAAGATGTAAAGGTTCCTCATCACAGAGTGTTGAAGATGTAAAGGTTCCTCATCACAGAGTGTTGAGGATGTAAAGGTTCCTCATCACAGAGCGTTGAAGGTGGACAGCAGAAGATTAAAGATGGAGGTTCAAACCACTTTTTGAGAGACCAAGTTTAAAGAAGGATTTCACTTTTAGAACTCAGCGAAGAGTTTGAAATGAGGGAGAAGAGCAAGCAGGATTACTTTAAGCTTTGTTTGTTTCTGTCATCACACTCATGAGAGAGAGGTCAGCTCATGAGAGAGAGGTCAGCTCATGAGAGAGAGGTCAGCTCATGAGAGAGCGGTCAGCTCATGAGAGAGAGGTCAGCTCATGAGAGAGAGGTCAGCTCATGAGAGAGAGGTCAGCTCGTGAAAGAGAGTCCTAACTGTTCCTCCTGTCTGACCTGCAGTTCCCCTCTAGAGCCAATCTGCTGGACGCCCGCCTGCCGCTCAGCGACACACACTTTAGAGTGAGACACACACTGCTGCTCTGTGACACACACTTTAGAGTGAGACACACACTGCTGCTCTGTGACACACACTTTAGAGTGAGACACACACTGCTGCTCTGTGACACACACTTTAGAGTGACACACACACACTGCTGCTCTGTGACACACACTTTAGAGTGAGACACACACTGCTGCTCTGTGACACACACTTTAGAGTGAGACACACACTGCTGCTCTGTGACACACACTTTAGAGTGAGACACACACTGCTGCTCTGTGACACACACTTTAGAGTGACACACACACACTGCTGCTCTGTGACACACACTTTAGAGTGAGACACACACTGCTGCTCTGTGACACACACTTTAGAGTGAGACACACTGCTGCTCTGTGACACACACTTTAGAGTGAGACACACACTGCTGCTCTGTGACACACACTTTAGAGTGACACACACACACTGCTGCTCTGTGACACACACTTTAGAGTGACACACACTGCTGCTCTGTGACACACACTTTAGAGTGAGACACACACTGCTGCTCTGTGACACACACTTTAGAGTGAGACACACACTGCTGCTCTGTGACACACGCTTTAGAGTGAGACACACACTGCTGCTCTGTGACACACACTTTAGAGTGACACACACACACTGCTGCTCTGTGACACACACTTTAGAGTGAGACACACACTGCTGCTCTGTGACACACACTTTAGAGTGAGACACACACTGCTGCTCTGTGACACACACTTTAGAGTGAGACACACACTGCTGCTCTGTGACACACACTTTAGAGTGACACACACACACTGCTGCTCTGTGACACACACTTTAGAGTGAGACACACACTGCTGCTCTGTGACACACTTTAGAGTGAGACACACACTGCTGCTCTGTGACACACACTTTAGAGTGAGACACACACTGCTGCTCTGTGACACACACTTTAGAGTGAGACACACACACTGCTGCTCTGTGACACACACTTTAGAGTGAGACACACACACTGCTGCTCTGTGACACACACTTTAGAGTGACACACACACACTGCTGCTCTGTGACACACACTTTAGAGTGACACACACTGCTGCTCTGTGACACACACTTTAGAGTGACACACACACTG
This sequence comes from Clinocottus analis, assembly GCF_023055335.1. Taxonomy (NCBI): domain Eukaryota; kingdom Metazoa; phylum Chordata; class Actinopteri; order Perciformes; family Cottidae; genus Clinocottus; species Clinocottus analis. The sequence continues at coordinate 10,243,062 of NW_027175976.1, forward strand.
CTGCAGATGTAGTGACATGTGATCAGGTTAGTGGAGGAACTCTTCTAAAAAGAGCTCCAGAAGCGTTCAGGTCATCACTCTTTGCAAGCTTCCTGTTGGGTTCTGTTCTCTCCTTCACTGGTGGATCAGGGGTCGATCATGTGACCTTTTGAAAGGTGGGCTCTGTTGATTTCAAGGGGACATGATACTGAGGCCACTTTCTGACCCCTCACAGCACACAGGGACCAGGACTGGTAGTATGAGTAGGAGGTCAGGATCTCGCATGATACTGTGATCTCTGCAGCCGTTGGAAGCTCTCCATCCCTCCTGAGGAACTGTGTGAGTCTGAGTGATGGAGCCATCACTGCTTCAACAAACACAGACACCACTGATATCATTGGTGGAGCACTAGTCATGTGACCCATTGACCAACTCCTCTATTTGTCATGATGACACCACCAAGTCTGTGACATGCAAGGCTGAACCAGTGAAGCAGAATCATCCGTGAGGTCCTGATCTGAAACTAGTCTGGCTTCAGTGTGCTGGCTCCCTCCTGCTCTGGGTTTTCCTTTCTGAGCTCTCCAACGATGGGGAGCTGTGGTGCCGCCTCACAGGGAGAGCCTCTCCTCCTCAACCCTTTCCTGGTCATTGGGAATTAGAAGCTAGCTCAGCTCAGCCTCAGCCCAGCCTCAGTCCAGCCTCAGCTCAGCCTTAGTCAAGCCTCAGCTCAGCCTCAGCCTCAGCTCAGCCTTAGTCCAGCCTCACCTCAGCCTCAGCTCGGCTCAGCCTCAGTTCAGCCTCAGCCTCAGTCCAGCCTCAGCTCAGCCTCAGCTTAGCCTCAGCCTCAGCTCAGCCTTAGTCCAGCCTCAGCTCAGCCTCAGCTCAGCCTCAGTCCAGCCTCAGCTCAGCCTCAGCTCAGCCTCAGTCCAGCCTCAGTCCAGCCTCAGCTCAGCCTCAGCTCAGCCCTAGTCCAGCCTCAGCCTCAGTCCAGCCTCAGCTCAGCCTCAGCTCAGCCATCTGTCCAGCCTCAGCTCAGCCTCAGCTCAGCCCAGCCTCAGCTCGCCTCAGCCTCAGCTCAGCCTCAGTCCAGCCTCAGCTCAGCCTCAGCTCAGCCTCAGCTCAGCCTCAGCCTCAGCTTAGCCTCAGCTCAGCCTTAGTCCAGCCTCAGCTCAGCCTCAGCTCAGCCTCAGTATCAGCTCAGCTCAGCCTCAGCCTCAGTCCAGCCTCAGCTCAGCCTCAGCTCAGCCTCAGTCCAGCCTCAGCTCAGCCTCAGCTCAGCCTCAGTCCAGCCTCAGCTCAGCCTCAGCCTCAGCTCAGCCTCAGTCCAGCCTCAGCTCAGCCTCAGTCCAGCCTCAGCTCAGCCTCAGTCCAGCCTCAGCTCAGCCTCAGTCCAGCCTCAGTCCAGCCTCAGCTCAGCCTCAGCCTCAGTCCAGCCTCAGTCCAGCCTCAGCTCAGCCTCAGTCCAGCCTCAGCTCAGCCTCAGCTCAGCCTCAGTCCAGCCTCAGCTCAGCCTCAGTCCAGCCTCAGTCCAGCCTCAGCTCAGCCTCAGCTCAGCCTCAGCTCAGCCTCAGCTCAGCCTCAGTCCAGCCTCAGCTCAGCCTCAGCCTCAGCTCAGCCTCAGTCCAGCCTCGCCTCAGTCCAGCCTCAGCTCAGCCTCAGTCCAGCCTCAGCCTCAGCTCAGCCTCAGCTCAGCCTCAGTCTAGCCTCGCCTCAGTCCAGCCTCAGCTCAGCCTCAGTCCAGCCTCAGCCTCAGTCCAGCCTCAGCCTCAGTCCAGCCTCAGCTCAGCCTCAGCCTCAGTCCAGCCTCAGCTCAGCCTCAGCTCAGCCTCAGCTCAGCCTCAGTCCAGCCTCAGCTCAGCCTCAGTCCAGCCTCAGCTCAGCCTCAGCCTCAGCTCAGCCTCAGTCCAGCCTCGCCTCAGTCGAAGCCTCAGCTCAGCCTCAGTCCAGCCTCAGCCTCAGTCCAGCCTCAGCTCAGCCTCAGCCTCAGCCTCAGTCCAGCCTCAGCTCAGCCTCAGCTCAGCCTCAGTCCAGCCTCAGCTCAGCCTCAGCTCAGCCTCAGCTCAGCCTCAGCCTCAGTCCAGCCTCAGCTCAGCCTCAGTCCAGCCTCAGCTCAGCCTCAGTCCAGCCTCAGCTCAGCCTCAGTCCAGCCTCAGCTCAGCCTCAGCTCAGCCTCAGCTCAGCCTCAGCCTCAGTCCAGTCTCAGTCCAGTCTCAGTCCAGCCTCAGCTCAGCCTCAGCTCAGCCTCAGCCTCAGTCCAGCCTCAGCTCAGCCTCAGTCCAGCCTCAGCTCAGCCTCAGTCCAGCCTCGCCTCAGCCCAGCCTCAGCTCAGCCTCAGTCCAGCCTCAGCCTCAGTCCAGCCTCAGCTCAGCCTCAGCCTCAGCTCAGCCTCAGCTCAGCCTCAGCTCAGCCTCAGCTCAGCTTCAGTCCAGCCTCAGCTCAGCCTCAGCTCAGCCTCAGCCTCAGTCCAGCCTCAGTCCAGCCTCAGTCCAGCCTCAGTCCAGCCTCAGCTCAGCCTCAGCTCAGCCTCAGTCCAGCCTCAGTCCAGCCTCAGCTCAGCCTCAGCTCAGCCTCAGCTCAGCCTCAGCTCAGCTGTCACCGGTCCTCTCTGCTCTCTTCCAGATTAACTTCAGGTGTAAACCAACTTTCAGAGAATCCGGCTCCAGGAACATCCGAGAGGTGAGTTGTTGCTGAGTGAAGGTTCTCTGATGCTTCTGCTCAGGAGCTCAGGAGCAACAGGACAATAGTTGCATTGCTCATATTCCAGATACGTCGTTGGTTCAATGTCATACAAAGGATGCAATGTAATAAGTGCGTTTGATAAATGATGACCTGTGTTATTTGTGCGCGTTCAGCCCATTGTGGTGCGTCATCACTGGGTGCATCGGAGACGGCAGGAAGGCAAATGTCGACAATGTGGGAAGGTGAGTGAGGCTCCTCCACCTCCTCCTCCACCTCCACCTCCTCCTCCACCTCCACCTCCTCCTCCACCTCAGGTCTTCCTCCAGCAGTCTAACTGTGTGTGTGCTGCTTCCTGCAGGGCTTCCAGCAGAAGTTTGCTTTCCACAGCAAAGAGATCGTGGCCATCAGCTGCTCCTGGTGCAAGCAGGCTGTGAGTATGTTCACCCTGTGCTGCTCTTCCTCCTCTCCACACCTCCATCATACATGTGTCCCTCTGAATGTCCCTTTAGTACCACAACAAGGTGTCCTGCTTCATGCTGCAGCAGATTGAGGAAGCTTGTCCAATGGGAGCTCACGCTGCTCTGGTCGTTCCTCCCACATGGATCATTCGAGTCCGGCGCCATCAGGTAACACTGTGACACTCTCTTTGTTCCAGGAACATTGTATTGTTATTGTTAGCCAATGAATGACTTCACATCTCCTCAGTCACCACCTGTTGGGCTCCCAACAGGTGGTGACTGCTGGGCCCTCAGCAGTCAGACCCTGTTGGGCCCCCAACAGGCTCTGACTGTTGAGGGCCCAGCAGTCACCACCTGTTGGGCTCCCAACAGGTGGTGACTGCTGGGCCCTCAGCAGTCAGACCCTGTTGGGCCCCCAACAGGCTCTGACTGTTGAGGGCCCAGCAGTCAGAGCCTGTTGGGGGTCCAACAGGCTCTGACTGCTGAGGTAATAAGTCTGATAATAGAAGCTGTCCTGCCATCAGCTCTGCGTCTCATCTCACGTTTCACTCTTCACTCTTTCATGCTGTTGCCTCTCATCACTCGTACCTCCAGTAGAGTAAGAGTCCGGGCGGCTACACCATTTAAACAGTTGGTACACTCGTGCAGACAGTTGTTTCAGTTTGCAAATTTTTTTTTTAGAAACCTCTATCTTCATATTCCCCATCCAAAACAAGAATCATATTCTCCATCTCTTGTTCCTGACCCGTCTGAAGACAGACTTTCCTCTGAAGTGGTTTGGACACATCAGTAGCATCAAAGCAGCTCCTCAGGTGGTGCAGTGAAGAGCTGCTATGGGTCCAACATGAGAAGTGCTCTGTTAGCGTGGAGGCCACACTGTTTGCTGGAGGGAGACCTTCTCCTTCTTCATGAGAACAGGATGCATCACATCTTCCTCTCTGAGATCGACCTGTGTTCTGTGTCTCTAACAGTCGTCTATGAAGTCGAGTAAGAAGAAGAAGAGGACATCGTTCAAGAGGAAAAGTAGCAAGAAAGGAGCAGAGGTCAGTGTGGCCCGATAGTTTGCGGAGCATGGCTGTGTCTCTGTGGGCCTCGTGGTTGTGGTTGTGGTCCTTTTCCTTGTGTGTGACACCCTCTGAATCTATTTCTAAATGAGATGATTTGTTATTTGTTGACTAAATAGAGGCTCTGCATGAGAGGATTGATTGAAAAATTCAATCGACACGTGGAGTAAAATCATTAAACCAAGTTTAACATGTATTCTTCAAAGAAGGAGCAGGGTCAGAAGTACAACGTGACACACACATTGCATATCTCTAGACTGCTCTCTGAATGAGCAAACACTACCATCTAAAATACACATGGTTATCAATGCACATGACGTCTTTATGGCTTCATCATGAGCTCTTCCCCGTCACCTGAGGATCTGGCCTAACCTCACAAGACAACAAGTATCCATGTGTTCTGAAAACAGAGACATACTAATACTTTACTCTCATGACTTATCAGGGTTGACGCCAAGTCGGTGTGTAGATATTAACATGGGAGAGATAGTTCAATGAAGAGTCACTGGCCTTCCAATACTACATATAATTAATGAAACTCAGATAGGATTCTGACTATAACCAGAGAACAGTACTTAATCCAGAGTAATTAAGCTTTTCTTCCAACAAGGATCTGAGCAGATCTTCTTCTCTGACAGGACGGACGTCTGTGGAGGCCGTTTCTAATCCGGCCCATACCGGCTCCGCTGATGACACCACTGCTGGTGTTCGTAAACCCCAAGAGCGGAGGAAACCAGGTATGCATAGAGTGGTTCTGCACACAGTTCAGTGACCTGGTCAGTGAAACAGCAATGTGTCCTCCAGTCCACTCAAGCTGCATGCTGAGCAGTTGTTGTGGCACTCAAGCAGCCCACAGGTCTGGAAGACAGGAGTCAGTCGGTTCAAGTGCCCCGAGGTCTCGTTCACCCTTGAGGGTAAAATGGAGCGTGTGATGGAGAAGGTAGCTCGCGGCAGCAGTGATGAAGACGTACCGGGGAAGAGGAAGCTGAGCAGAAAGACAAGGCGCTGAATTTACCAGTCCATCTAGGATGAGACTGTGGTCATGAGCTTTGGGTAGGGACCAGAAGGAGATTGCAGATACAAGTGGCCGAAATGAGCCTCAGAGATGGGGAGACGAGCTCAGACATCCAGAGGGAGCTCAGAGCAGAGCCGCTGATCCTTAATATATATGGTATGGTGGGTGGTTGCATGATGGGTGGTATGATGGATGGATGATGATGGGTGGATGATGGATGGATGATGATGGGTGGATGATGGATGGATGGTTGGATAATGGCGAGATGGAAGGATAGGTGGTTGGATGATGGATAGATGGGTGGAAGGTATCATGGGTGGATTGTGGATGGTTAGATGACAGGATAGACGATAGATTGAGGGATGGATGGTACGATGGATTGATGGTGGATGATAGCTTGATGGAAGGATGGATGATGGGTGATAGTATGATGATGGATTGGTTTATAGATGGAAGGATGGGGATGGATGGATGTTGGATACATGGAAGAATGGTATGATGGATAAATGGTTGGATAGATGGAAGGTTGGATGGATGATGGATAGATGGATGCATTCAATATAAAACACAAAATCAATTAATTAGAACCTAAAAACCAATGTTTGGGATTTGAACCTTGACCCACCTCTCAACCTGGGACCTGACTGGACTTGAGTCTTACAAGACAAAGCCTCAGTTCCAGCTGTTGTACTGCAAGTACATTCATATTTCTTCATCTTCCATTGTCCTTCTGGTTTCTCTGTCTGGCAGGGTAATAAGATCCTGCAGTCTTTCATGTGGTATCTGAACCCCAGACAGGTATTTGACCTGAGCCAAGGAGGACCAAAGGAGGGGTAGGTCTCTCTGTCTGACACACACACTAACACCCGTGAACATGTACTCGTAGTGTCTCATGCCCAACTGACCATCAACCATCTTGTAGCCTGGAGCTGTATCGTAAAGTCCATAACCTGAGGATCATGGCCTGTGGAGGAGACGGCACTGTGAGTAGTAGCACACACAAACCTTTCATTCCTCGTTACCAGCCACGATATTGTCAGTCTGTGAGCTTGTGCAATGACCGTGATTACAATGTCGGCCTGATAGGTCTTTATGAAAGCAGGTTTGAGGCCAGAAGGCATTTCTCCTCACATTGTCTGGAGTCGTGCGTGTGGAGCCACACGGAGATCTCATGTTGTCTGATGAAAGCAGCCAGTTGTAAGGTCGCATGTCTGTGTGGGCAGGTGGGCTGGATCCTGTCTTGTCTTGATGAACTGGCATTGAATCCTCAACCTCCAGTTGCCGTGTTACCACTTGGGACAGGAAATGACCTCGCCAGGACCCTGAACTGGGGAGCGGTGGGTACAAACACACCTGAACTGTGAATACAGACGGTGTCTGCTGGCTCATCGCTATTTTACATTCCACTTCTGCATTTCCTCTAACTGCTCGCCGTTAGTTGTGTACAATAGTTATGTACACAAAGGGACCTCTAGATGTGTCCCTCACAGCCACATGTTCCTCTCAGTTTCCTCAGAAGACACACTGTCTGGAGCTGCTGTTAGTCAGACTCAACATAGAGCAAGTTGTGTTTTCTATTCATAAACATGTCTTTGTGCTTATGGTTTATGTCACACTGCATTACTCCAGGGCTATACAGACGAACCTCTGTCTAAGATCCTCTCCCATGTTGAAGATGGAACGGTGGTCCAGCTCGACAGATGGAATCTACAGGTTGAACCAAACCACAGTGCAGGGGTTGAACCGGACGAGCAGCAAGCCGATAAGGTTTGAAACCAGGTTCTGACTGAACGTAAAGCTGCTGAGCGGAGTCCATCCTCCATTCAGAACCGATTACTGCACAACTTGTTCAGCCACATAGAGTCCTGGTAGACCCTGTTCCTGAAGCGGCAGCGCCGCCTCAGTGAAGGGAAACGACAACCTTCATCATGTGAACCTCTTGATGTCTGTGTGCTGCTTTCAGCTTCCTCTAGATGTTTTCAACAATTACTTCAGTCTTGGATTTGACGCCCACGTGACTCTAGAGTTCCACGAGTCCAGAGGTACATTCACCTTCATACACAGAGCAAATGTCCCTCCACAATGTACTGCTACACAATGAGTAGTGCCACATTGATATTGAGGCGTCAATGTTGTGGAAACGTTGCTTTTCCATTGAATCAGTTCTAATAAACATGATGTTTGTTGACCTGATGTTTCAGAAGCCAACCCCGAGAAGTTCAACAGTCGATTCAGGAACAAGATGTTCTACGCCGGGGTGAGTGCATCTCCATGGGAACGGTTCACTTTTACAGACGCACAATGTTTCTATTGAACAGTGAGACGGAAACGTTTAGCTAACGGTGCTAATGCTGCTAACAGTGTTTACCTGCCGGGAACCCGAGAGTGGACAGTGCTGCTCCATATGAGAGCAACAGAGCGACAGAGCAACAGAGCGACAGAGCGGTGCAGAGCGACAGAGAGCGGTGCAGAGCGACAGAGAGCGGTGCAGAGCGACAGAGAGCGGTGCAGAGCGACAGAGAGCGGTGCAGAGCGACAGAGAGCGGTGCAGAGCGACAGAGAGCGGTGCAGAGCGACAGAGAGCGGTGCAGAGCGACAGAGAGCGGTGCAGAGCGCTGCAGAGCGACAGAGAGCGCTGCAGAGCGACAGAGAGCGATGCAGAGCGACAGAGCGCTGCAGAGCGACAGAGAGCAAGAGAGAGCGGTGCAGAGCGAGAGAGAGCGGTGCAAAGCTAGAGAGAGCGGTGCAGAGCGAGAGAGAGCGCTGCAGAGCGAGAGAGAGCGGTGCAGAGCGAGAGAGAGCGGTGCAGAGCTAGAGAGAGCGGTGCAGAGCGACAGAGAGCGGTGCAGAGCGACAGAGCGGTGCAGAGCGAGAGAGAGCGGTGCAGAGCGACAGAGAGCGCTGCAGAGCGACAGAGCGGTGCAGAGCGACAGAGAGCGATGCAGAGCGCTGCAGAGCGACAGAGAGCACTGCAGAGCGCTGCAGAGCGACAGAGCGGTGCAGAGCGACAGAGCGGTGCAGAGCGACAGAGCGGTGCAGAGCGACAGAGCGGTGCAGAGCAGGTCTACATCAGAGTCTAAATCCGCCTCTGAACTCATGACCGAACCCATGGACTGACTGAACATCAGCAGATGTAGCTACTGCACATGTGCAGACTCCTGCCCCCTGGTGGACACCCTCGAGCAAGCCCCCGTCATGCAGGATTGTGACCACGTGTTGAGAAACCCAGTGTGAAGGAGATGGTGGATGTAAGAGATGGATTATAAGCTGTTATAATTTAATGTTAGCGTCTCATAAATGACTGAGAGGACTGACGACGAGAGGTTTCATGAATCAAAGGCTCGACACACCTGATTCACTTTCAAGTGATGCAGCTGGTGGAAGACACTAACTCTCATTGTGCTTTGAGACAGCCCTGCTCACATGTCTGTCTGTCTGTCTGTCTGTCTGTCTGTCTGTCTGTCTGTCTGTCTGTCATACAGACAGCATTCTCAGATTTTCTGATGGGAAGCTCCAAAGACCTGTCGAAGCACATCCAAGTGGTGGTGAGTAGCTGTCATCAAGCTGTCATTCTGTTACATGCAACAGAATCACTCCATTTCTCTCTCTCTCTCTCTCTCTCTCTCTCTCTCTCTCTCTCTCTCTCTCTCTCTCTCTCTCTCTCTCTCTCTCTCTCTCCAGTGTGACGGGACAGATTTAACCTCAAAGGTCCAGGACTTGAAGCTGCAGTGCCTGGTCTTCCTCAACATCCCCAGGTGACGCTGCTCCTCTACTATAGTTCCTGATGTGGACTACAGATCCGTTCTGGTTGAACTACATTTTTCAGTAGCGGGGTGCTATTGTCTCTGCTTTACCAATCAAATTGCTTTCCAGTAGCTCTGTTGTAGTGCTGCATCACTACTACTGGTCCACTCCACTTTGACTTGTTGGTATCTCTTTGATCAAATGGTTTACAGATATTTATGATGTTAAACCTTTGTTTGTTTGTAATAGATGTAATTCTTGACTTGTTCAAAGGCAACAAAGGAGGCCATGAATATGAGATGTGACTTTACATATAGTTACAATTCCTGGAGGTTGGTGCGGCTTTCTGAGTCTTCCCATCCTTTAGTTTGTCTGTGGAGGTTCTCTCTGAGGAGCCAAGAGGGAACCAGCTCTCTCTGTTCCACTGGAGAACGCTGCTGCGCTGAGTGCGACACCTAGTGGTAGTACTTGGTACCACCTGTGGACTCTTTGAGAGCTCTGTCCTGGGTCTCTGACTGAACTGGTGCTGATGATGGGGAGTGTGTTGTGTTCCTTAGATACTGTGCAGGTACTACACCTTGGGGAAACCCCGGTGAACATCATGACTTTGAACCTCAACGCCACGATGATGGATACATCGAGGTCATCGGGTTCACGATGACCTCACTGGTGAGCAGCTCGCTGGGTTCTAACATCAGAGTTTGAAGGTTCTGGAAAGAACATGGCAGCAGTACAGCTCTCCCACCAGGAGCTAACGTGTGTGTGCGTGTGTGTGTGTGTGTGTGTGCATGTGCGTGTGCGTGCGTGTGCGTGTGTTTGTGCGTGTGTGTGTGTGTGTGTGTGTGTGTGTGTGTGCGTGTGTGTCTGTGTGTGTGTCCAGGCTACTCTCCAGGTTGGAGGTCATGGAGAACGATTGAACCAGTGCAGAGAAGTCACCCTCACCACGACAAAGCCTCTCCCAGTACAGGTGCACAGTGTACACAGCGTGCATACAATTTGACCCATGATGACTAACATGGCTAGTAACCTGTCTGTCCTTGTGGCTGTACTTGTGGCTGTCCTTGTGGCTGTCCTTGTGGCTGTCCTTGTGGCTGTCCTTGTGGCTGTACTTGTGGCTGTACTTGTGGCTGTCCTTGTGGCTGTCCTTGTGGCTGTCCTTGTGGCTGTCCTTGTGGCTGTCTTTATTGCTGTCCTTGTTGCTGTCCTTGTGGCTGTACTTGTGGCTGTCTTTATTGCTGTCCTTGTTGCTGTCCTTGTGGCTGTACTTGTGGCTGTCTTTATTGCTGTCCTTGTTGCTGTACTTGTGGCTGTCCTTGTGGCTGTACTTGTGGCTGTACTTGTGGCTGTCCTTGTGGCTGTCCTTGTGGCTGTCCTTGTGGCTGTCCTTGTGGCTGTCTTTATTGCTGTCCTTGTTGCTGTCCTTGTGGCTGTACTTGTGGCTGTCTTTATTGCTGTCCTTGTTGCTGTCCTTGTGGCTGTACTTGTGGCTGTCTTTATTGCTGTCCTTGTTGCTGTACTTGTGGCTGTCCTTGTGGCTGTACTTGTGGCTGTACTTGTGGCTGTCCTTGTGGCTGTCCTTGTGGCTGTCCTTGTGGCTGTCCTTGTGGCTGTCCTTGTGGCTGTCTTTATTGCTGTCCTTGTTGCTGTCCTTGTGGCTGTACTTGTGGCTGTCTTTATTGCTGTCCTTGTTGCTGTCCTTGTGGCTGTACTTGTGGCTGTCTTTATTGCTGTCCTTGTTGCTGTCCTTGTGGCTGTACTTGTGGCTGTCTTTATTGCTGTCCTTGTGGCTGTACTTGTGGCTGTCCTTGTGGCTGTCCTTGTGGCTGTACTTGTCAGGTGGATGGTGAACCGTGCAGACTTGCTCCCTCCGTCATCCGCATCAGCCTCAGGAACCAGGCCAACATGGTGCTGAAAACCAAGCGACGGACCTCCCTGCCGCACCTCAACGAGTAAGTGGACTCACGAGGTCTCTCTGGACCATGAGCCCACCATGGACAGCCTCTAATGACGGTGTCTGTGTGTCAGTCAGCAGCAGGTCCCAGAGAGGCTGAGGATCCGGGTCAGCAGGATCAGCATGACGGACTACGAGGCTCTGCACTATGACAAGGACAAGCTCCGACAAGCATGTGAGCAAGCCCTCCCCAAGAGAAGCTCATGTGTGTGGGAACGTAGAGGCTGAAGCCGTAACCGCTGCTCTGAGTGTAGCGAGCGCTCAGCTGGTCTTCTGCAAGCAGCAGAGCAGATCTCAGGTCAGTGAGGGGACAGGGTGCATGTGGCCTCGTGGCAGCAGCATCTTCAGGCTGGAGAGGGAGTCAGATGCTTGATGATGATGACGGTGGAGCAGTGAAGGTCAACATGATGGTCTTCAGCGGCCTCCTCATCCTCCTCAGTCAGAGGGCCTTTGAGAAGCGTCTCAGGAGTGTAGAAGGAGAACGTCACTCTCACAGTGCACGTCAGTCCACAGCTCTGACACCGGGGGGCGCTGTTACCTTTTACAATAACGTCAACTGTGTACATGAAGACGTGGTTCCTTTTGGTTCTGTGTGTTCATTCATATATATATATATATATATATATATATATATATATATATATATATATATATATATATATATTATACTATATGTTATACTATATTTTATTATATTCATATCAATGATCCACATTATGATCCACAATTCCCTTTAAATGTAATCTAAAATATGTATTGGTATGAAATGATATTACTAATTTCCATAATGTCATACCTCGTCCTTTGTTCACACTTTGAAGTTTGAGATGTTTCTCGTCATGCAAACCACTCGCTGCTCTCACCTTGAGGATGTGTCACACTCCATGAGATGATGGCTGGGCAGATTAACACATCAACGTGATATTAATCTGGCAATCCTTTAACGGCGTTAACAATTTGATCATGCGTAAAAGCATGTTTTATTTTTTATTTTTTTGGCAGTGGGAGGGGCTTATCGCTTTAAATCTCTCCAGACGTTGTTCAGACCTGACGTCTCACGGCTCCCCCAGTCCGGCCCGCGTGAGAACAATCAAACATGAAAAATAAATGAATAAGATGCACGTCATGAATTAAACACAACCACACTGCTTTTACTCTGAAGGCGATTTATTATAGGTGCGCTTCCGTAGCCTCACCGACCGTCGTGAAAGCTTGTATTGTTCTGTATCTTCTGTATCGCTGCTGCAAAGAGACGCTTCGTCAAAAGCTTCCACAAAGTGTTCACACCAGCAGCCTCCACGTCCAGATTGAAAGTTAATCACAATGCTCAGAGCGCCTGACCCCGCGGTCTGATCCATGCAGAGCACTTTAAAGCAGCATCACTTCTGGATCTTTACTCTTCTCTCAAAGAGGAGAACTTTCCTCACATCACAAGATGTTCAGGTCACTTGTTCAAGACAACACAGACTGGACTTTATCACTGAGGAAGAAAAGCTGACGTGAAAACATGAAAAACACTTATTGCTTTTGTATGAAGTGAATCAACTGCTGGTCTTTAACATCTTTAAGGTAAGAAACAGACTGAACATCCTGAACATCCATGAACGTCCATGTTCAGTAGTAAGGGTCCCTGTGAGGGACAAACCACTCCTTCTTTGGTCCATGTTCAGTAGTAAGGGTCCCTGTGAGGGACAAACCACTCCTTCTTTGGTCCATGTTCAGTAGTAAGGGTCCCTGTGAGGGACAAACCACTCCTTCTTTGGTCCATGTTCAGTAGTAAGGGTCCCTGTGAGGGACAAACCACTCCTTCTTTGGTCCATGTTCAGTAGTAAGGGTCCCTGTGAGGGACAAACCACTCCTTCTTTGGTCCATGTTCAGTAGTAAGGGTCCCTGTGAGGGACAAACCACTCCTTCTTTGGTCCATGTTCAGTAGTAAGGGTCCCTGTGAGGGACAAACCACTCCTTCTTTGGTCCATGTTCAGTAGTAAGGGTCCCTGTGAGGGACAAACCACTCCTTCTTTGGTCCATGTTCAGTAGTAAGGGTCCCTGTGAGGGACAAACCACTCCTTCTTTGGTCCATGTTCAGTAGTAAGGGTCCCTGTGAGGGACAAACCACTCCTTCTTTGGTCCATGTTCAGTAGTAAGGGTCCCTGTGAGGGACAAACCACTCCTTCTTTGGTCCATGTTCAGTAGTAAGGGTCCCTGTGAGGGACAAACCACTCCTTCTTTGGTCCATGTTCAGTCTGTTTCTTACCTTAAAGATGTTAAAGACCAGCAGTTGATTCACTTTCTACAAAAGCAATAAGTGCTTTTCATGTTTTCAGGTCAGTTTTTCTTCCTCGTTGGTAAAAGTCTGTGTTGTCTTGAACAAGTGACCTGACGTCTGGTTGAAGAGGTGGAGGTGTGAAGGACAGCTGACAGGTATCAGCAGCAGCTTTGAGCATTAATGTTCAGTCTTCTGAGCTGCAGAGCTGCTGGTGACGCTCGTGAAGCTTTGAGAGGCGACTCGTGGTGCTGGTTGAGGACAGAAACTACAGAACAACACGAGCTTTCACGTCCGGCTCAAGTCTGAAAATAGTCCGGTAATAATACGGAAGCCCGAGGGCGGAAGTAAATTATCGCCTTCAAAGTAAAAGCCCTCACAGTTGCTCAACTTACCCTTGCTTGTTTTGGTGTGAGCTAACAACAGGACTTCCTGTCTGCTACCTCTGAGGGTTGTTTAGCCAACAGTGGACGTTTCTAGAGCGTCTCCTGATCCCACTCTGCAGCCTGTCTGCCACGCTGAGCGCTGCTATGAAGAGCTGTGTGGGTTCAGAGCTGTGTGATGCTGAGCCAGCCGCGCGGTGCAGGCGGCTACGCTACGCTCACCCTCTAAAGAGAGGCTACAGACAACAAGGACTCCACAGACAGCTTCACTTGACTCAACACCACCACCATGTTCTACTGCACCACCACCACCACGTTCTACTGCACCACCACCACCACCATGTTCTACTGCACCACCACCACCACCATGTTCTACTGCACCACCACCACCATGTTCTACTGCACCACCACCACCACCACCATGTTCTACTGCACCACCACCACCACCATGTTCTACTGCACCACCACCACCACCATGTTCTACTGCACCACCACCACCACCATGTTCTACTGCACCACCACCATGTTCTACTGCACCACCACCACCATGTTCTACTGCACCATCACCACCTCAACACCACCATGTTCTGCTGCACCACCTCAACACCACCATGTTCTGCTGCACCACCTCAACACCACCATGTTCTGCTGCACCACTTCAACACCACCATGTTCTGCTGCACCACTTCAACACCACCATGTTCTGCTGCACCACCTCAACACCACCATGTTCTGCTGCACCTACAGAACTGGACTCACTCTGAAGTGACTCCATCGCTGTGGATGAGACGGCGTTTGCCTTTGATGTTCTCATGACGGTGATGTTGAGCACAGCGTTGTGAGCTTTGCTTCCTGTGTCTTCTGGTTCTCCATCAGCTGTCCAGCCGACCTGACCATCACGCGTCTGAGCACTCTCCTGGTGACGTGCTCTGACGTTCACACAGCTTTAAATCCCTCCGGCCTTGTCCTCTAACCAGCTCTGACTGGTCTTTTCTCTGTCAGCAAATACCCCAGTATCATTTATCAGCATGTATTCTTTCATCTCAATACCAATGCATCTGTGCTTGTGTCACCCAAACGCATGAACCTGCCAGGCTCCACATGTTGCCCTAACGGCCGTATCTTTAATTCGACTCCTGTGCAGGTCTCCCAGCTCTACATGGGCCCTTGCAGATGGCCAGCGTTTAAACAGCAGTATTGACAGGGTCCTGAGGGCCACGGTGTAAGTAGATATCAAAGTGCTGTTGGATAATTGTCTTGCTCCTCTGTATCTGCAGCCATTCCTCTGGGACTGATCGTGGTTTCTGGAGACAGCGACTTAGAAGCCTGCAGAGAACATATCCATCGCTTACAGGAGGTAAGAGGTGTAGCGAGGTCACTGCAGCCAGCACAGGACCTCTTCATGTGGAGCTATGCATGTGTGCTTCAGGGACTTCACGGAGATCAAAGACTTGTGACTCATTTTTAGAACTGCTAAAGTTGATGTTTTGCACATAGTCGATACGCAGGACATTCAGAGAGCTAGCTGCAGCTGAGACTCAGTCACGTTGCACGACGCCGTCCATGTGAAGGACTGCACCACTCTGCTATGCTCCATCTTCCTCTCTAGGACTTCTGTTCTGTCCATCTCTCCTTCACAAGCTTGAGACTGCAGGTTGGTAGTTGGATGCTGGACAATGTCGTGTGTGTTTTCTTTGGCTCAGAGGCACACGGGAAACTAACGCTTCAACATTTTATCAATCAATTCTTTTTTCATGTTGCATCAACCACGAGTACAAACAGGCAACACGTACTAAAATCTGATATTCTCACACACAAGAAGGGTCACATTGAATTATCTCTGTACAGTTATGATTCATACTGCAGCTACCAAAGCCCACGGCCATCCCATGGATAATACTGATAATCTATGTTATAGATGGAACATGGTGATAATACTCGTGTTATAGATGGAACATGGTGATAATACTCGTGTTATAGATGGAACATGGTGATAATACTCGTGTTATTGATGTAATAAAGTGATAATACTCGTGTTATAGATGGAACATGGTGATAATACTCGTGTTATAGATGAAACATGGTGATAATACTCGTGTTATAGATGGAACATAGTGATAATACTCGTGTTATAGATGAAACATGGTGATAATACTCGTGTTATAGATGGAACATGGTGATAATACTCGTGTTATAGATGGAACATGGTGATAATACTCGTGTTATAGATGGAACATAGTGATAATACTCGTGTTATAGATGGAACATAGTGATAATACTCGTGTTATTGATGTAATAAAGTGATAATACTCGTGTTATAGATGGAACATGGTGATAATACTCGTGTTATAGATGGAACATGGCAGTGATAATACTCGTGTTATAGATGGAACATAGTGATAATACTCGTGTTATAGATGGAACATGGTGATAATACTCGTGTTATAGATGGAACATAGTGATAATACTCGTGTTATAGATGGAACATGGTGATAATACTCGTGTTATAGATGAAACATGGTGATAATACTCGTGTTATAGATGGAACATGGTGATAATACTCGTGTTATAGATGTAATAAAGTGATAATACTCGTGTTATAGATGGAACATGGTGATAATACTCGTGTTATAGATGGAACATAGTGATAATACTCGTGTTATAGATGGAACATAGTGATAATACTCGTGTTATTGATGTAATAAAGTGATAATACTCGTGTTATAGATGGAACATGGTGATAATACTCGTGTTATAGATGGAACATGATGATAATACTCGTGTTATAGATGGAACATAGTGATAATACTCGTGTTATAGATGGAACATAGTGATAATACTCGTGTTATTGATGTAATAAAGTGATAATACTCGTGTTATAGATGGAACATGGTGATAATACTCGTGTTATAGATGGAACATGGTGATAATACTCGTGTTATAGATGGAACATGGTGATAATACTCGTGTTATAGATGGAACATGGTGATAATACTCGTGTTATAGATGGAACATAGTGATAATACTCGTGTTATTGATGTAATAAAGTGATAATACTCGTGTTATAGATGGAACATGGTGATAATACTCGTGTTATAGATGGAACATGGTGATAATACTCGTGTTATAGATGGAACATGGCGGTGATAATACTCGTGTTATAGATGGAACATGGTGATAATACTCGTGTTATAGATGGAACATGGCGGTGATAATACTCGTGTTATAGATGGAACATGGTGATAATACTCGTGTTATAGATGGAACATGGCAGTGATAATACTCGTGTTATAGATGGAACATGGTGATAATACTCGTGTTATAGATGGAACATGGTGATAATACTCGTGTTATAGATGGAACATGGTGATAATACTCGTGTTATAGATGGAACATGGTGATAATACTCGTGTTATAGATGGAACATGGTGATAATACTCGTGTTATAGATGGAACATGGCAGTGATAATACTCGTGTTATAGATGGAACATGGTGATAATACTCGTGTTATAGATGGAACATGGTGATAATACTCGTGTTATTGATGGAACATGGCAGTGATAATACTCGTGTTATAGATGGAACATGGTAGTGATAATACTCGTGTTATAGATGAAACATGGTGATAATACTCGTGTTATAGATGGAACATGGTGATAATACTCGTGTTATAGATGGAACATGGTGATAATACTCGTGTTATAGATGGAACATGGTGATAATACTCGTGTTATAGATGGAACATGGTGATAATACTCGTGTTATAGATGGAACATGGTGATAATACTCGTGTTATAGATGGAACATGGTGATAATACTCGTGTTATAGATGGAACATGGTGATAATACTCGTGTTATAGATGGAACATGGTGATAATACTCGTGTTATAGATGGAACATGGTGATAATACTCGTGTTATAGATGGAACATGGTGATAATACTCGTGTTATAGATGGAACATGGTGATAATACTCGTGTTATAGATGGATCCTGATGTTGGTGCCGCTCTTGGCCTCATACCAGATCTTCTTCACATGTTGTAGTTCCACAGACTGACTGCTCTGCTAATATTGTTGCACTTTTTCAGTCTCGTTTAAATTCCCCTATTTTTTGTTTTTGTCAAACCATCAAAGTCAGCTTCCTGTCTGAATCCAGGAGTGCATTCTGGGAGGAAGAGTTATATCTGACACAGTGCTGATAGCCAGTGGGAATGATTGACGGCTGAGACAGAAGTCTACTGAAAGAGCTTTTAATATTTCACCAATATGAATCCAACGCACACACACACATACACACACACACACACACACACACACACACACACACACACACAGAATTCTAAACAAACACCCACATACATAAACAGAACACATTGGGTCTCGAGGGGATCCACAGTGCAGCATGTGGCTGTAATACGTTACACAACGTTACACAACAACATGTGCACACAGATCCTCAGATAGAACCGTGGTGTGAGGGAAAACATACAGCATCCTCTGAGTTCCTTCAGATTCCACTCAGAATAAATGTCCTCATTAAAACGACACCAGAGTGAAGTTAAAATGTGAGAACAGCATCTGTGCTCATTTATCCACTCTGTTTATTGGAATTAGTGTTCTACCACTTAAATAATATCTTTAACTTTGTTATTTATATTGTTCACTTTAAATCAGTCCTAAAAACAGAATAATCAGACTCTGATTATTTAAAACAATTCATTCATTTCAAAGTCCAAGGCGCCATGTGACCGTGGTCGACCAGGAAGTGGCAGGGACGAGGCTTCCCCCGAGCAGGCTGGCACCAAGCCTCTGGTGTCTGCTGATGAAGGCAACCGGACTGACGGGAACCAGCAACTGTCTGGGACCAGAAGACGGTTGAGAGGGCCAGTACCTGGTCTTGTCGAGCGGGTGGAGTCTCCTGATCCAAAGCCATCAGCTGCCATTGAACTCAACTTTAACAAACAGTTGGTTCTCCGGGGGCCTGTGCAGAGTTTGGTGAACATGAAGAGGTGGACTCCTAATGCTGCAATAGAAGGTCAGGATGTTGTCTAAGGACACAATGACTGGAGAAGCCATGGACCGGAGCCTGGCGGCCGGCAGCATCGTTACCCTGAAGGCCTTTGAAGACCCTCTTCCACTCAACTCCTCCACAAATCCTGAGCAGATGATCAGTGTTTCTTTGGGCCGACTTGGTAAAGACGGTGGGGCCATAAAGCTCTTGATGAGCCCAGCTGATGAGGAAATTGTTACTCAAACCTTGGAAGTCTCATGGATTCATCCTTCTTGGACACAAAAAGAAACCAGCAGGAGAGAAAAGATGGAGATAATCCTTAACGGGGGTCTCGATCGCTTCGCACGGGTATTTTTTGGGCAGCTGTAGCTCAGTGGGTGAAGTGGTCGTTGTGGAACTAGAAGGTTGGAAGGTAACGATTCTTGACTCACACAAATGATTTCATGAAATGGGTGGAGGATTGGTCCGACTCACCAGTACCTCCACTCTTACTGGTGAGCCTCATCTTTCAGAAAGAACAAGGCCGTCTTGCTGCAGTACAGGCACTCGCCCACCTTCCTCCTCCGTCAGAAAAGCCGGGCCCATCTGCATCGGCTCTTGTTCATGGATCCACCTGAGGGATAGGCACCTGCTCTGGGATGTTCTGCAACTTGACAGCCTTGTGTAAGGACCCACGTTCCTTCCTGAAAGCCACCTCCCTGTACCCTCTCTGTCAGATACCAGCTTATCCTTCCAAACTACAAGTCTTTTCCACATACCCATGAACAGTAGGTTTGCCCTGCCGCCGTTTCATTAAGTGCTGACCTGCCAGCTGACCTCGTATAGGACGCTCGTAAACAATGGATGTGCTGCGAGGGAAACCTGCTCTTAGAGGCCGTTCCACCAGCTAAGTGGGGCTCCCTGCAACACACACACACACACACACACACACACACACACACACTCACACACACATATATATATATATATATATATATATATATATATATATATATATATATATATATATATATATATATAATGGTGACGCTCTTGAAAAAGTGACCAGGGGCTGGATATGGCCGCTGACAAAGTGCTATTTGACCACTTGGGAGTGAGAATGGAAATGCGTGCCATCTTTTATTTTTGGTAGTGATATAAAATAACAAAATGAATCTACATTCATGTTTTAGTTTTTACTTTTTAACCAGGCAGTATCGCTCCAGTTTCTTTTGGGTTCCTCAGGATATATATATTTTTGATATACATTACTAACATTATGTTCACTGCTTGCCTTGGCCCTAGTCAAAGCTTTAGTTTAGTATCACAGCCCTGGAGGATGTCTCCCACACTGAGATATCGGGGGAGGCTTGAAAGCGAATGCTTGGAGCTGTAGGAAGTGAGGAAGGTGTCTCACATTGTGCTCGGGTCCCAGAAAGAAAGCTCTTTGAGAATGTAAAACAGTCAAAGGACATGAAGAAGAGCTCAGTGGGCTCAATGAAGTTCTTTACTGTAAACTCACACTTTCATTATGTGTGACTGATGCATCATGGGAGACGATCCTTTTCTTTTATGATTCTCAGCGCTGCCCTCCAGCTCTTTTGCCTCATGGAGGAAAAGGGCTTTAGACCTTTGTCTTTTGTGTCTGATCCTGAATATCACATGAGTATTGCAGCTCTATCCATTATGGTCCTTTCATGTTCGCACAGTCATTATGGAACGTCTCCCTAATGGAGGCCGATGCTTGAAAGGCAAAAGGCCATTACTTTAACAGATAAATGAAGCCAGCAATGTTACAGATGACATGTCTGAAAGGGCTATATTTAGTTAAACTCAGTCAGCAGTGGCTGGGACAAAAGTACAACTGTGAGTTTGTCTTTTGGACAATAGACATGATTCCACATGTGTTTAGTCCTGAATGCAGGCAGCTAAAAGATCCAGCTGGAGGAGGACGGGCACCTCGTTACACCTCCTGGTTCCAAGCGTCTTTTTTCTACTTTTGCTGTGCTGTAGTATTTGTTGAACAGCTCATCAACGGCGAGGTCATCACTTTCCTTCGCTGGTCGGGAATGTGTTTTGTGACTCTAATGCACTGAAAAGATTAGAGTATGTGTCTTCCATTTGTCTACATCATTAAATATACATTTCTTGGTAATGTTCATATTTTTCTGACCAGCATGTGCGAAGGTGGCAGGATAGGCACAAATAGTTAAGAGTTCAATGGAGCAGCACCAAATGTTTGTTGTGAAGATGAGGACTCCCCGTACAGAGGTCTGACTTTAGCACGACACAAGTCTGTCAACTGGTTCTCTCACACGCCATGAGGTGCACAAAGACACACCATCAGGGATGCAACCGCGGGTCATTGACTGTCCGAGGCCTTCAAGCGTCATTCTGGCATCCGATGATGCAGAGAAGCCTGCAGGGTGACCTTCAGTGGGCACGCAGTGTGCAGCTGCTGGCCTCGCCTGTCACGCTGTGCTCTCTCAGAGGCCTCCTCCTCAGAGTGGCTTCTCCAGGCACCTTCTTCACCTGATGAAGACCTCCCCAGCCCTCTTTTGAGGAAGTGACTGATTTTCCTTTTGAAGCCTGAAGATCATCAGGGGCCATAGGAATTTATGTAAGGTACCACTGTTGATAGATATAGACCTCCATTGTTCCAGGCAGCCCTGATCAGCCCACCTCTGCCATCAACTGTCCAATGGTCCATGGTGGGTCTGGTGGGGGTCTGGGGCTTCTTCATTCTGCTGACTGAAGATGAACAGGATCACTCAAATGAAGCAGTCAATGATAATCCACTTCTCTAGCCAATGATATGTAACACTGTTCTCAGATTGAAGCACTTCTAAAAGCCCTGAACGAAGTTTCAAATCTCGCCAGGGAGACAAAGTTTCAACCAGCTCGTCTGGTCTAAACCTGAAGACATTGGCCAGGTCCAGCCAAGTCAACGACCCGGCCTGCTTGATCTTCCCTGATCTAACCTGAGTGACTGACTGATAACACGCAAGTCATCTAATTCTTCCCCTCGTTCGCCTTCACATTGAGCCCCTTGCTGCACCGTCACACCCTCAGAGCCACTGTGGCTCAGCGGTGAGCAGAGCCTCGCTCGCCCATGTTGAGGTGTCCTTGGGAAAGACACTTAACCCAAAGATTGCTCCTGTAGCTGTGTCTACGGTGTGTGCATGTCTGTGTGAAGAACAGACAGCCTTAGCCCCTCCCATCAGTGTATGAATGGGTGAATGATGACAGTGACTGGTCTGAAGACTTGCAAAGAGATGTACCGTCCTTTTATTATTTATCAAAGTTCCCCTAAAAAAGGGAACAACATGCACACCGAGAGCTTTTTTGTTGTTGTTTGGAGACAAACACACATTTTAGTTTCACAGAGATTAGTTTCCCGTGTGTCTCAGCATGTTACAGCATGATGCATGAACGTTTAGTGACTGCACCGTCTACTGATACACTTTGTGTGCTTATGGTATCAATATTCTGTGTTGTGTGTCTGTTGCCACGCTTATTGTATTGTGACCTGTTGTCAAGGTGAGCTAAACTTCTGGATGTGATTTGCTCGGTTGATCCAGAATGGATCAAACGATTGTTCAGTGAATACAAGTTTGGCTTTTGTTTAGCATTGCTCCTTCTTGTAGTGCAGGTTCATGAGCTAACCTGTGAGGCTAACCTGCGAGACAAGAGAACACACACTTATACTGTTTGAAAAGGCTTTTCGTGTCGTATTCATGACTTCATTATTCAGAAAACAATCTTCAAAGTGTTGTTCCTTCACAGGATCAGAGGGAAAATGTAGTTACATATGTTAAATGAAACTCAAGAACCGCTTGCTACATTTGAAATGTAATCTTGACTTAGTGAATCACTTTGATCTCTTGAAGTAAAGACTTTCTTTTGCTCTTTTCATTCATAATGTAAGTAAAACCAAGTAAACATATTGTAAGTAAAGCACACAGCCCTTGGGTTCAACACGAGGAGAGGAGGCGCTGGAGTCTGATAGTGAGGAAGTCTGAGCAACAGCTGCAGTGTTCATTATTTAACTTTGACCTTTTTATACATGGACATGTATTCAGGTCTGATCCAGCAGAGCTAACTGTCTAAACTCCTGAAGATGAAGAAGGAAATAAATGTGTTTCCCCACAGCCTTCATGATGATGCAACATGTTTCACAGTTTGATCTCCTGCTCTGTGCTGACTGCGGATGCTCGCTGGTGCACTTGATGAGGAGGAGTCATTTTCTGATAATGAGTCAATTGTGTTGCATTTATTGCAGTATATATTTACAAGAATTCACTGTGGCCAGAATAGTGCTCTATGTATATTTTTACTATCAAACGTGAAGACAAGCAGTCTACATGTTAGTCTAATGTAACCAAACCCGTCATCTGTGGGAATGGATGGCTCAAAGGAACACAGCACTCTCACCCAAGAGACTGATGTTTGTGTCGCCCGTCGAGAGTCTCCCGTCGCGAGAGTCGCTTTTCATATCTTTTAGTTCAGTTTTAGGGTTAACCCCTCTCTGTGAGGCGAAGCGGCTCGCGGCAGCAACGCTGCTCTGAGAACACAAACTACACAACAAGACTTTCACTCAGGCGCAAGTCTGAAAGTCCTCAACGAGCCTGTTGGTGAGGCTACGGAAGCATGCGCACGTACATGCACCACTTCAAAGTAAAAGCACCTACATGCACCACTTCAAAGTAAAAGCACCTACATACACCACTTCAAAGTAAAAGCACCTACATGCACCACTTCAAAGTAAAAGCACCTACATACACCACTTCAAAGTAAAAGCACCTACATGCACCACTTCAAAGTAAAAGCACCTACATACACCACTTCAAAGTAAAAGCACCTACATACACCACTTCAAAGTAAAAGCACCTACATACACCACTTCAAAGTAAAAGCAGTGTCGCCTTGATGCGTCTATAACGTGCATCTTTTTTATTTATTTTCATGTTTGATTGACTTCACGCGGGCCGGACTGGGGGAGCCACGAGACGTCAGGTCTGAACTACGTCTGGAGAGATTTAAAGCGATAAGCCCCTCCCACAGCAAAAACAAACAAACATGCAGTTAACGCATGGTCACATAGTTAACGCCGTTGCAGGATTGAGAAGTTAACGCATTATTTCTGTTGTTGGTGAACATTTGAGAAGCAGGATACCTGGAGGTTCAGGCTGACTGCGCCTGCAAGGCCTGCAAGGCCTGCAAGGCTTCTGAGTCTGACAAAGAACTCAAACTTTAAGCGTAAGAAGACAAATAGGAACGGGAGAAGAAAGAAGGTGAATGGAGGAGTCATTCAGTCAGACGTGTTCAGCTTTTGATCCGGTGTGTGTAGGTTTGCTGTAAAAGCCTGTCGGCGTTTTCCTAGCTGGAGCCGACAGCAGGATGAGATAAGTACAGACACGCAGAGAGGGAGTGTTTACTTCAGCCAGCCTTTCTGTCACAGTCTTTCTGAAAGGCTTGCAGTCTGAAAGCTAAACCACTTCTTTTCTTTGGCTTCTTTTGCTCCTGTCGCCTCTATTGGAAGGTGACTTGTTTACATTCAGCACAGTGCAAAACTGAAATGGTTTGCTTTGTATTACATTGAAGCAGCAAACACAGCATTGGTTGTCTGTAAATTTGACCAGTTTTCTGAAGTTTATTCCAGTCACACGTTGCGTGACTAACACACTGCAGGCGGGGCAGTTACATAACAGACTTATTTCAACCCAAACCACAACCTTTTTGCTAAATGTAATCAAATAAGTTTGTTGCAAAGGTAAAGACGTTTATTTTGAAATAGACTGCATCTAATGGGACAGACCTGCCACAAAGCCTTCAATAAGGTTCTCTTGAGTCACCTCGATGGTCTCCTCATGGTCCGTCGCACCATGGAACTGGTCCTCTCTGCTCCAGTAGACCAGGAGGTGGTGGAACTACACACGTTGCAGTTTGCACTATCATTGTGTTACTGCTGTTAGCATACTGCACAAAGCCGAACATACAGCTTCCATAATACTCCGAACGTAACCCTGAACAGGATGTTCTGTTGGACTAGACTCCATTGGTTGGTTTGAGCTGGAAGGACACGGCGGTGCTGATCCGAGGTGTTTACTGCACATCCAGACAGAACAAAGAACATGCAGCTCACGCCACGGCGCCTCAGACAACAGCAGACAGGAAACATCAATACCGCTCCACCAGCAACACGTTGAGCCCTTGATCTGTGGACAAGCTGGAGGATCTGAGCGCTGTGACGGGGACGGGGGCAGCAGTCCACAGATGGAGCAGGGCTCAGACCATTTAGTGCTGTGTAAACAGAGAACGAGGTTGAAGCTTCAGTCTACAGCTAACAGGGAGCCAGGAGTCTCAGTGATATGCTGTCTGCTTTTGGATCTTGTTAAAAATCTCGCCGCAACATTCTGAGCTAATTGGAGACGGGATGAAAAAAAGATCTGAGTGATGCCAAAACACAAAAAGGTTCTGTAATGAGGAGAGTGGATGTGAAGGTGTGGACAACTTTCTCCAATTCTCTCGAGTTGTCAAACTTTCTAGATCATATTTTGGGGTTTTAGTGCTGTATCCAATAGGACTCCTGATGTTGTGACATGTGTTAACATATGGAGATAATGTTCTCGATGGGGATGGGAGTAGTATCGCAGGAGGAGGGGGTCACTCGTGTGTCACATCGTTCGGACCTTCCTGGTCTGCGTCGATCACAAGTCGGACTAATGCTGCGTTCACACCCAACGTGTCAAGATTTCGACGCGTGTCGAGATTTCATGTAAAGTCAATGCACAGCTGCGTAGAAGCTGCGTAGAAGCTGCGTAGAAGCAGCACCAACAGCCCGTCGGTCGCGAGGTGAACTCGGGTTGATGGCCGAGTTAAAATGTCCCAACTCCGGCAGCAAAAACGAGAGAGTCATAGTTGCGTCAGCCAATCAGCGTTGAGATGGTCCGCTCGTCACCGCCGTCCTGCCGGTGCTGAACCAAACTGCTGCTGGTCCTCTAGAAGCAGCTGACAGCGGCATCGTTTTGGGTAAACGAGTTTAATGGTAGAATCTAAATGGAGAAAAGGAGCTGATTTTAAAGATGAAGGCCGTGTGGTCAGACAGACGTCACAGAGGGAGAGACACCAGAGCCCAAGTGATGGAGGGCCAGTGAGTGAAGGGGCAGGACGAGCTGCACTCCTTTGACCTTTGACCTAATGTCCTTCTGTTCCTGCCTCATGTTGGGCGCCACATTCCTGTGCCTCGTTTCAGTGGAGATGCAGTTGTACAAGTCAGTAGTTTCCTGCTGTCATTGGTCTTATTGCTCCCATCAACATGCATTTCACCAGAGAGAGAGAGAGAGAGAGAGAGAGAGAGAGGGAGAGGGAGAGGGAGAAGGAGAGAGGGAGAAGGAGAGAGGGAGAAGGAGAGAGAGAGAAGGAGAGAGAGAGAGAGAGAGAAAGAGAAAGAGAGAGAGAGAGAAAAAGAGAGAGAGAGAGAGAGAGAGAGAGAGAAAAAGAGAGAGAGAGAGAGAGAGAGAGAGAGAGAGAGAGAGAGAGATGTACTTTATGAATCTGCATCTCCGTCCTGCTCTCATAACACCTCACCTCTTCCTCTCCTCTGCTGCTCTGAACTCTGACGCCTGCGTCTGTTTGTCCTTCAGGAGGAGGCCGCCAAGCCAACGAGTCTTTCCTCACAGAGGTTGTCTCCAAAGTGGTGTTTCCTGGACTGTAAGTACTACTCTTTCCTAGATCAGTGTTTCCACCACCCAAACACAGCATCATTTCCTTACTGGATGAGAACACCAGCTTTGTAGGGAGCTCTGGAGCACAAAGACAGACAGTTTATTCCCACTGACTCAGCTTTGAAACATGCAGCCCCCCCCCCCCCCCTGTGCCCCCCCAGATACAGTGCTGCAGACCAAGACCAGGACTTCCAATGACACACTGAGCTCCTCTCATCTGTGGGCTCATTACCAACGTGTCTTCTTCTCAGTCTCTCCTACAGCAGTGATCCAACAGAGGAGACAAGACGCCGTAAAACTAGAACGATCCACATCAATGGCCCCAGAATAGCACAGTCTCTCTGCATTGTTAGGAAGGCAAACAGTTATTCCCCAACTTGTTGAGTGGCAGTGATTTCTGCTTCATTCAAGGAAGGTTATTTTGATGAAATGCATATTTACTCAAAATAGTATTGTTCCATCAGTTCTTGTTCATTGGTGAATGTCATGAATATTAATCTGTACAGCGGCAGCTCACCACAAATATCACAGAGAAAAAACAATGTTCTACATGCACACACACACACACACACACACACACACACACACACACACACACACACACACACACACACACACACACACACCCCTAAAGTCCTGGTGGAATTTAGCAGAGAACAAAGAACAGCTCGTTGAAAGAGAAGAAGAAAGTTTTCTTTATTAATCCTGAAGGGGAACTTCGTGCTGCATTTGGGGGTTCAGAGTCTGATCCAGGACACTTCCACATGTGAGCCATGGGGAGACCAGGGATGGACCCGGCTACCTTGTGGTTAGTGACCTCTCTCCCCATGAGCTGCAGCCGCCCATAGAACGAGAAAGGACACAGCTAGTGTGTGTGTGTGATTAGCCGGTGATTCGTTACTGTCCTCCTATGAATCCATTAAAGGGACCTTTCCCTCAACATTAGCCTTTTAACGGGATGTTACTATGTGACCTTTCAGTTCCAACACTGCAAAGGTTCTTAGCTTCTCTGAGTCCTTCGATCCTCATAGAGACCCTGGCGGCTCAGTGTTAGAGCGGGTCATCCTTTTAGTCCATGTCCATGTGTCCTTACGCCCTTAACCCCAAGTGGCTGCTGTAGCTGGATGAATGGGTGAATGATGTCATGTGAATGGTCGGAGGACCCGAACAGATCCCTACAAGTAGGGTCAAGCCATCGTCTTTTGATTGAAGGACGACTCTGCTCAGCGCTGAGCCACCAGCGCCCACATGGACCTTTTGACTAAAAGCCCCAAGACAGAAGTGAAGGAATACAAAGCCAGAACTCTTGCAGAAACCCGGATGTAAACGGGACTGGCCACCAGTTCAGTCCTCATTAACGTGAGAGTTGCTGGTTCCCCCTCCTGTGGACCTTGTGGAGGCATGGAGTCTTCTGTTGCTGCTGTGAAGTTCTTCATGGTGGCAGACCAGGATGGACCGAGTGTGTGACAACCTGGTTTGCTTGCAGGTTGTCTCGTTCAGTAGAATTGCTTCAGCAGTCAGGAGGCAACCACGTACTTTAACAATGATGAATGTTTCCACTTCGGCTGGATCATTTAGTGGCATCTCATTTCAAGCAGCTGCATTAAAAGAGAAATTCATGCTGCGCTCCTTGTTTGCGTCCTCAGCTACAACGGCAGATCGGTTCTACAGGATCGACCGAGCACAGGTACGTCCACCTCCTCTACCATCACGCTTTCCCATGAAGAGCACCGCCGCTCTGCGAGCCACTGATAGTCACTACGAGCTTCTTTTGGGTAGAATCCTCTGTCAATGGGAACAGGGTCCGAGGCAGGCTGCTGGTCTTTCTCAGGTCCTTAGTCTTGCTTGAATGGGACTGTGGGAGCAGGTGCCTCAGCTTGTGGCCCCTCAAAGACCATCAACCAATGGGTTCGTGGTTCTGATAAGAACAGCTGACATGTGGATCATGTTATTTATTCCCCTCACTTTTTTCATGCACTTTAATTGAATATGTTTTCGTTGAAGGATGAACGTGCTATAGACACATTAACCTGAGCTTCCACTTCCCAGCATGCTCTTGGTGAACCGGTATGTTTGGTTGTTTTTCAGGAACATCTCAACTACGTGTCAGAGATCTCTCAAGAAGAGATCTTCATCCTGGACCCTGAACTGGTTGTCATGATGACAGTAGGCACCTCGGCCATGCCTGATCTGGTCACGCCCGCCTCCAGCCTGGAACACAGCAGGTAGGCTCTCAAACTGTGGGGCGCAGTGGTATTACAGGTGGGAAGCGCCCCTCTAGTGGGGCGCTGTGGTATTACAGGTGGGAAGCGCCCCTCTAGTGGGGCGCAGTGGTATTACAGGTGGGAAGCAAGCCTCTAGTGGGGCGCAGTGGTATTACAGGTGGGAAGCGCCCCTCTAGTGGGGCGCAGTGGTATTACAGGTGGGAAGCAAGCCTCTAGTGGGGCGCAGTGGTATTACAGGTGGGAAGCGCTCCTCTAGTGGGGCGCAGTGGTATTACAGGTGGGAAGCGCTCCTCTAGTGGGGCGCAGTGGTATTACAGGTGGGAAGCAAGCCTCTAGTGGGGCGCAGTGGTATTACAGGTGGGAAGCGCCCCTCTAGTGGGGCGCAGTGGTATTACAGGTGGGAAGCGCTCCTCTAGTGGGGCGCAGTGGTATTACAGGTGGGAAGCAAGCCTCTAGTGGGGCGCAGTGGTATTACAGGTGGGAAGCGCCCCTCTCGTGGGGCGCAGTGGTATTACAGGTGGGAAGCGCCCCTCTAGTGGGGCGCAGTGGTATTACAGGTGGGAAGCGCTCCTCTAGTGGGGCGCAGTGGTATTACAGGTGGGAAGCGCCCCTCTCGTGGGGCGCAGTGGTATTACAGGTGGGGCGTAGTTATGACTGTGTGTCATAACATAGCTATGACTGTTGTACGTCTGTACAGTTCAGGCTGCTGCTGAAGGGCTCGGCTCTCTCATTGGTTGAGTGTATGCAAATGTCTTTGCTCTGCTTCACAGTGTGAGTCGTCAAGCCTATATAGCCTGTTAGAGGGTAAAGCCTGCATGAAGTAGAACTGTGTGTGTGTGTGTGTGTGTGTGTGTGTGCACGCGTGCATAAGTGCCTATACTGTATGTGTGTGGGTGTATAAATACATGAATACTATTTTCTATCTTCATTTTTCCACTTTCTTTCCCTTTGAAAAACAGCCAAGTGTTACTATTTGGTGTGTGTGTGTGTGTGTGTGTGTGTGTGTGTGTGTGTGTGTGTGTGTGTGTGCGCTTTGCTCTGCCTCCATATGAAATCCTTTACACCATATTTACACGCACACTCACACAGATTAAATTCTCACCTCAGGAACCTGAGCGCAGCCGTCTCTTTCTCTGTAAACGCTCGGTCAGAAAAAAGAGACGCACAGAGAAACTGATTCAGAGGCAGAGTTACTCAAGTTTCTCTCTAAATTTGACTCAAATTGACAATAAATCCCATAAAAATGTCCATTCCAACAATGTGTTTATGGCTCACAAGGCCACTGGCTCCCGCTCGCGATGCCTCAGGACCGCTCACACAGACAGTTTACAAAAGTCTCAGTCACTTATTAATGGGGTGGACATCTCTTTCCACTACATGGCACCATTCACCCATCCACACCCTGATGGGAGGAGCTACCATGTTAAGTTCCTGGGGGGCACACCAGGGAACACCCTGACCTGGACCCTGAACGCCTCATCTGTAGGCAGGAGAGCTCATGCACTTCCTGCGAGCGCATCCTCACCACATGCTACAGAGGCATCATAAAGAGTGTCATGATTATTGCATCGCTAGCTGGTGTGGAAACTGCAATGAGGTGAGGACCGATGAGAAGAACATCAGGACTTCACTTGGGACGCAGCTCACACGCTGCTGGACCAAGGCCACGACCATTTTTGGTCGTTCTGCTCTCTGCCCTCCGGCAACAGGTACCGTGGTGAACAGGTTATGCAATAGCTTGTTCGACCCTGTTAGATCGAAACATTTAGAAGAGACACCCAGACATCATGGCTGGGTGTCTTCTTCAGCGTCATGAGCAGATTCATCTCAAGGTAAAGACGCGTCGGCTCAATGTGAAGCCGGTTCAGCGCTCAGCGACCCCGAGGCAGCGCTGCACTCGCTGTGTGCGACCAGCGCGCTGAAGGTGACATGTTATGACATCACCATCGTTTGGTTCAAGCCCTTCAATTACAGAATCAAAGCATAGAGGCTGCACTTCCACTGCATTTAGTCTGACCATCTTTCTACCGGATTCTCACTGCGATGCGCTTCCTGCTCAGGATCAGTGCTCCTTTGTTCCCTTTAAGTGTTGTGGTAGTTGTTGGTGAGCATGTAGTCCTCACTAAAGGTGTTGTGGTAGTTGTTGGTGAGCATGTAGTCCTCACTAAAGGTGTTGTGGTAGTTGTTGGTGAG
>NW_027175976.1:10278733-10303733 GCF_023055335.1 Clinocottus analis
CTGTCACTTCCTGTCACTTCCTGTCAAGTGTTGTTGGAAATGAGTTCTGCAAAATCTAATTCTCCAGCAGGGCTGTGGTTTCTAAAAGTGACATATTGAAAGCCAGCTTCTCCAGAGAAACATCTTAAAACATGTAATACCTGTTCTACATATTGCTCTATGATGACAGAATGCTCTATGACTACAGACCGCTCTACGACAACAGACCGCTCTACGACAACAGACCGCTCTATGACGACAGAATGCTCTATGACTACAGACCGCTCTATGACAACAGACCGCTCTATGACTACAGAATGCTCTATGACTACAGACCGCTCTATGACAACAGACCGCTCTATGACTACAGACCGCTCTATGATTACAGACCGCTCTATGATGACAGAATGCTCTATGACTACAGACCGCTCTATGACTACAGACCGCTCTATGACTACAGACCGCTCTATGACTACAGACCGCTCTATGATTACAGACCGCTCTATGACTACAGAATGCTCTATGACTACAGAATGCTCTATGACTACAGACCGCTCTATGACAACAGACCGCTCTATGATTACAGACCGCTCTATGACTACAGAATGCTCGATGACGACAGATCGCTCTAGGACTACAGATCG
This sequence comes from Clinocottus analis, assembly GCF_023055335.1. Classification (NCBI taxonomy): domain Eukaryota; kingdom Metazoa; phylum Chordata; class Actinopteri; order Perciformes; family Cottidae; genus Clinocottus; species Clinocottus analis. Next base: position 10,279,357 of record NW_027175976.1, read on the forward strand.
CTCTAGGACTACAGATCGCTCTATGACGACAGATCGCTCGAGGACTACAGATCGCTCGAGGACTACAGATCGCTCTATGACTACAGAATGCTCTATGACGACAGATCGCTCGAGGACGACAGATCGCTCGAGGAATACAGATTGCTCTATGACGACAGATCGCTCGAGGAATACAGATTGCTCTATGACGACAGACCGCTCTATGACGACAGACCGCTCTAGGACGACAGATCGCTCTGGGACGACAGATCGCTCGAGGGCGACAGATCGCTCTATGACGACAGATCGCTCTATGACGACAGATCGCTCTATGACGACAGATCGCTTGAGGACTACAGATCGCCCTATGACGACAGATCGCTCTATGACGACAGATCGCTCTATGACGACAGATCGCTTGAGGACTACAGATCGCCCTATGACGTCAGATCGCTCTGGGACGACAGATCGCTCTATGACGACAGATCGCTCGAGGACTACAGATCGCTCGAGGACTACAGATCGCTCGAGGACTACAGATCGCTCTATGACTACAGATCGCTCTGGGACGACAGATCGCTCTGGGACGACAGATCGCTCTGGGACGACAGATCACTCTAGGACGACAGATCGCTCTGGGACGACAGATCACTCTAGGACGACAGATCGCTCGAGGACTACAGATCGCTTGAGGACTACAGAATGCTCTATGACTACAGATTGCTCTATGACTACAGACCGCTCTATGACTACAGAATGCTCTATGACTACAGTTCGCTCCAGGACTACAGATCACTCTATGACGTTGAGGAAGTCATGAAAACTTTTAAATCTAGTCTTCTTTCTTTATGACCAACCTGTATCTGATATTTCTCATGCAGACACGTTATCTCTCTCTTTTATACACACACACACACACACACACACACACACACACACACACACACACACACACACACCCCTCCCATCAGGGTCAGAAAGGTTGACTGCATCAAACAGAGTTCAATGGAGCAAGTGACGTGAGAGAGAGAGAGAGAGAGAGAGAGAGAGAGAGAGAGAGAGAGAGAGAGAGAGAGAGAGAGAGAGAGACACAGAGGGGTCAGGTCTTTGAATAGTCTATACAGATTCATAAAAATCCTCTCTCCCCCTTTTTTTCTCTTCTCTCCCTCTCCTCGCTCCTCTTCCTCTGCTCTGTCCTCTTCTCTCCCTCTATCCTCTCCCCCTCCTCTCTCTCCCTCTCCTCTCATCTTTCCCCCTCTCCCCTCATGTCTTAAGTTTGGCTCTCATTTTCTCTGCTTTCCTTAATTCGTTCCCAGGGCTAAATTCTTTTAATTCCTACATGCAGAGTGTGTGTTGTGTTTTGTATTGTGTGCGGGTGTGTGTGTGTGTGTGTGTGTGTGTGTGTGTGTGTGTGTGTGTGTGTGTGCGTGCGTGGTGTTTGTCTTGCAGCAGCAGACGCTCTTAGAGAAGTTTCCCCCACTAAGCCTAACGTAACTGGATTAGGACTCAGCTATTGAGAGAGAGAGAGAGAGAGAGAGAGAGAGAGAGAGAGAGAGAGAGAGAGAGAGAGAGAGAGAGAGAGAGAGAGAGAGAGAGAGAGAGAGAATCGAGGTCAGCCTAATAAACATTCATGTGCATGTCGGCCTGCTCAGTGCTGTTGATGAGGAAACCTTCATGTCTCCCTCTGAGTGTTCTGTACATCACAACATGGAGCATTCAATACATGCAGGACGCTCCACATTCATGGAAACATGAGCACACAATGCTACACTGGGCCTGAAGGTCCAGCTGACATCATGTCATCATGCATCATCCATTAACACCAAGAACGACCACACTGACACACACTGACACACACTAAGGGAAAGGCCTGACTTCTTAAAGATGTAACTCAGGTGACTGATACCTTATGATATTTATAGTTCATGTGAAACATGTTGGCTTACACTCTGTCTCTCACAGACTAATTTCTCTCTCTCTCTCTCTCTCTCTCTCTCTCTCTCTCTCTCTCTCTCTCGCTCTCTCTCTCTCTCTCTCTCTCTCATTCTAGAGATGTTGATTGAGTGTGTGAAGAACCAGGATGGGAAGAAGGTGAGTGACAGGTCCATGAGCCAATCAGTCCATGGTGGATCCTGTAATTCCTGTAATGAGGAGCGTTAGTTGTGCCTTTGAGTGAAGAGGGGTCTCTTGTGAGGAAACATCTGGGTCCATGTTTGCTTCTAGATGTGACCTTTTCTCAAATGAAGGAACCCACAAGCTGTCCAGGCCAGAGAAATCAATTCAAATAGATTTATTATAGAAAAGTGATGAACTGGCCACTGGCTGCTGGGCAGATGTTTCCCTCAGGAGGCGGAGCTAAGAGACAACAACTAGTACAGCTTTACGTTCTTCTGTTCATTTCGGATTCAATCCAAATGATTCTAGTATTATCACGTCTTGTTTAACATTTAAAACCGTTTCACCAAAAGCTGCAGGAGCTGCACCTGAAGGGCTCGGACCTCACCGTGCTGGACTCGTCCGGCTGCAGCCTGCTGCACCACGCCGTCGCCAGCGGCAGCAAAGAGATGGTCCGCTACATCCTGGACCATGGTACTGGAGCACATACCCTCATGTCTAATGGGATTAGAGTCAATGCAATTGCAATGTGATCCTCCAGGAGAGCTGTGAGAGTAAACATGGTGTACATCACATGTACACCATTAGTTACGTGTTTGGCATTTAAAGTCTTGGTAAACTGAGCAATGTACAGAAGTCAGCTCATTAATATCTCATCAAACAACTGGTGGAGGTGAAGATACAGAGGAGTCACGTCTGGGTGTGTCAGCGCTTCTCCTCTTGGTGGAAATACTGGTCCAGCCTGTGCGTGCATGTGAGTGCATGTGAGTGCACGTGTGTGCATGTGAGTGCACGTGCGTGCATGTGCGTGCATGTGCGTGCGTGCGCGTGCATCAACAAGTGTTCATTTCCTGCTGGTCCTGCGCTTCCTGTCTGTTGGAAGTAAAGGTGGGTCTTCACAGGAAACTCCTCCGGTGGGTTGAACCAACACAACGACTTGAGTAGGAAAAGATGGAGGTTTGTGTGCAGGTTCCTGCTCTCTTACAGCGCTGTGGAGCTATAGCTCCTCCCACAGGTTAGCTTGGTTAGCTCAGTTAGCTTCGCTGCACTGTTTGTACCGTTAGCTTCTCGCGTCCGGCTCAGCCACGGCATGACATTTGTTTAGTTAGTGCTCCTGGTCGTCCTCAGTTGGCCGTGGGGTGCGTGCGGGATGGCCTTCGTAGTGAACCATTGATACTCAGCAGCAGGTCTGGCTGGACGTCTCTGGACAGTAATCTCTTCCGTCTGTTTTCCAGCTCCCTCTGACCTGCTGGATGTGACAGAAAAGCTGCAGTAAGTACAGTCGTGGATACCTTCATCTCCCAATGCGTTTAACAATTTAAATATGAACGTTTATTTCAACAAATGAGTCAAATGCTTGAAGTTGTTTTGGACCACGGCTCATGAGTCTGAATGTGGTCCTGCAGCAGCAGCAGCTTTGATGCGGTTCACTGGGCCCTGGTCTGTCTCTCTGGGCCTCCAACCAGTGGACCAAAGTTAAAGAGAATAAACATGAGAACATAAGACACCAAACCAAAGCCGCAGGGCAGCTGGCCATCAATGGTGCTGGACTCTCAGAAGACCAAGAGTTGCTGAAGTCTCTGTCTCTGACCACCAGGGGGGAGACGGTCCTCCATCGAGCTGCCTCCCTGTGCCAGCGGACCATCTGTCACTACCTGGTAGAAGCAGGAGCCTCCCTGATGAAAACAGACCTACAGGTAGGTTCTGTTCACAGCTGCTGTCGTTTAGCTGCTAAAGAAGCCAAAATAATCCATCTCTTTTCAAAGCGCCATTGGTGGAACCCAAAATAGACTGTTTAGCAGTTTAGCTGTTCTGACAAGGTACTCTGCATTTGGACATACTTCAGCACTTTAAAAAAAAAGTTTAGGCTGATAGGTCCAAGGAACAGTGTGCTAGAATCTTTGAAGATAATAGGCAGGTAAGCATGACGGTCCTAAGCATCTTTCCCTCTTTGAGAATGAGCATGCCCTGTGGCAGGCCAGTTTTAAAAGCATTGTTATAACCTCAAGCAGGAGAAGAGTCCCAATATCTTCAACAGTCAGAGGCATGCGTTCAATGGCTTGAGATATCTCCAGGAAGTTCCTGTTATGGAAGATTAAGGTCAGCAACATTTTCAGACTGTCAGTCTCAGTCCCTCTGTGATGAGAGAATGCCATGAAATGATCTAACACGATTATTTATCTGTTGAGAAGAAGTGTAAAGATTGTCCCATCTGACCGCCGTGTACCCGCGTAGCAGGCGCTCCCAAAGAAAAGACATGCATTATTTTGTCTTCTGGCACAGGACCTCAGCTTGGTCGCTGGAACTTTTATTAGGGTTTCCAAATAAATGTGCAGAATATTTAACATAGTCTTATTCTGAACATTTGAGCCACATGTTAATATTCTTCTGATCATTGAGATTCCCTGTTAACTCTGCATGATGTCATTCATTTGGTCTTATTGTTTAAAGTATTTAACATGTGTACATATAACACATAAAAGAAAGTTGTGATCTTTATATTTAAGATACTACGGTGATGATTAAAGGGAAGAAAATGTCCATAATACAGATTTACGCAAATAATTATCAAAGATAAGGCCAATTGGGAGTTGTGTTGCAATGGTCATGAGTAAAACACTGCCATGTATGGTTGAGAGTGTGTAAAGCTTTAAGTATTTACAGTTGTTCTCTTATTCAGTGGATCATCAGGTCATTTCTTCTCAAAGCGTAGGAGATGATCTCGTCTTTCATTCGGGAGACATTTAAACGCCGTCTTTAAAGATGTGCACCTACCACGCCCAGTCCCATCTGGAACATGAGGCTAAAGGGAGCACTGACCCACTGTCATTGAAGGTATCACCCACCTCAAACGCATCTGACCAACACCATGATTTCATTCCCCTGTTTGGTCACTGCACTGCATTGGAGGGACTCACTTTTTTTAATCATTTGTCAATATCAAATCTACAAAATCAACCATATCCATCCCTTTGAGAAAGAGGGTGAACGAGGGCAACAGATCACCCCAATGCCGACTTCTGGACCCCAATCTGCAAAAACATCTTCCCGATATCTCCCAACACAAATATGCAACTTATTCAAAACAAAACTATTGATATAAAACCCTAAAGTGTGAGTGTTTCAAATGAATGGGTTCTGCACCTCGGGCTGGGAGGATCTCCTGCTGCGATACTTGTGCTGGCCGCCGCTCCTCCACTCTCTAAGCTGCCGTCTCCATGGAGAGCCCACGTGACCCTCCGTCTCCAAAGATACTCAAATCTGTATCCGTTGCTAAAGCCACGAAACCCAAAGCAGTGCCAGAGGCAGAACAAAGCTGAGCTGACACAAGCAAGTAGCATTCACTGTTGCCGAGCATTGCAGCGATCGCTGTCGATCAAGCATTCCCCAACCAGTGTTGTTATGCCTAAATATGTTTTGAACTGCCGACTGTCCTGACACACTTCATGGCGGCACCACTATCTGGAGACTGGAGGTGTTCTCCAAATCTCATTTATCATCTTAAGACTGCCACATGTTCCTCATGGTGTAGTGTGAGCTGTGCTTGCTGGGACTTTTCCACAAGCCCTCTGGTCCCAGTAGAAGTGGAGCTGGATCTACTTTCTGCAAACAAAATGTGCGTCCACATTGGTCATTATGTCCAGATGTAGTTTAGCAATCACACAGACGGTGAACTTTGCGCTGTAGATAAACTTCAACATGAATGCTGAATGGACTGTACTTGTACAACTCTTTTCAATAGCGCTTTATAATACCTACACACTGTTTAGCATTAGTAAAGCATTGGTAAAGTAGAAAGCAGGGTGGAGGATGACACCATGTAAAGAAGTGCTCTCGCTGCTTCTGTCCGTCTTTTCTCCCTCATTTCTTCTCCATGATGTTTAGAGAACTTGCCTCACGTCGGGAAATTACCGATGGTGATTATCTCTGACTGGAAATCATCACGATGTTGTGATCAAACCCGTGTCATTCCTCATCTTAGTTTCCTGTTTATGTACTCGCTCCCCGCTCACTAGTCTGCTCTCGGAGCGTTAGCTAGTCTGCTCTCGGAGCGTTAGCTAGTCTGCTCTGGGAGCGTAAGCTAGTCTGCTCTGGGAGCGTTAGCTAGTCTGCTCTCGGAGCGTAAGCTAGTCTGCTCTCGGAGCGTAAGCTAGTCTGCTCTGGGAGCGTTAGCTAGTCTGCTCTGGGAGCGTAAGCTAGTCTGCTCTGGGAGCGTTAGCTAGTCTGCTCTCGGAGCGTAAGCTAGTCTGCTCTCGGAGCGTAAGCTAGTCTGCTCTCGGAGCGTTAGCTAGTCTGCTCGCGGAGCGTTAGCTAGTCTGCTCGCGGAGCGTTAGCTAGTCTGCTCGCGGAGCGTTAGCTAGTCTGCTCTCGGAGCGTTAGCTAGTCTGCTCTGGGAGCGTTAGCTAGTCTGCTCTCGGAGCGTTAGCTAGTCTGCTCTGGGAGCGTAAGCTAGTCTGCTCTGGGAGCGTAAGCTAGTCTGCTCTGGGAGCGTAAGCTAGTCTGCTCTCGGAGCGTAAGCTAGTCTGCTCTGGGAGCGTAAGCTAGTCTGCTCTGGGAGCGTAAGCTAGTCTGCTCTGGGAGCGTTAGCTAGTCTGCTCTCGGAGCGTAAGCTAGTCTGCTCGCGGAGCGTTAGCTAGTCTGCTGCTCTGGGAGCGTAAGCTAGTCTGCTGCTCTGGGAGCGTAAGCTAGTCTGCTCTGGGAGCGTAAGCTAGTCTGCTCTCGGAGCGTTAGCTAGTCTGCTCTGGGAGTGTAAGCTAGCCTGCTCTGGGAGCGTAAGCTAGCCTGCTCTGGGAGCGTAAGCTAGCCTGCTCGCGGAGCGTAAGCTAGCCTGCTCGCGGAGCGTAAGCTAGCCTGCTCGCGGAGCGTAAGATAGCCTGCTCGCGGAGCGTAAGATAGCCTGCTCTCGGAGCGTTAGCTAGTCTGCTCTGGGAGCGTAAGCTAGTCTGCTCTGGGAGTGTAAGCTAGTCTGCTCTGGGAGCGTAAGCTAGTCTGCTCTGGGAGCATTAGCTAGTCTGCTCTGGGAGCGTTAGCTAGTCTGCTCTGGGAGCGTAAGCTAGTCTGCTCTCGGAGCGTTAGCTAGTCTGCTCTCGGAGCGTAAGCTAGTCTGCTCTGGGAGCGTAAGCTAGTCTGCTCTCGGAGCGTAAGCTAGTCTGCTCTCGGAGCGTTAGCTAGTCTGCTCTGGGAGCGTAAGCTAGTCTGCTCGCGGAGCGTAAGCTAGTCTGCTCGCGGAGCGTAAGCTAGTCTGCTCTGGGAGCGTAAGCTAGTCTGCTCTCGGAGCGTTAGCTAGTCTGCTCGCGGAGCGTTAGCTAGTCTGCTCTCGGAGCGTTAGCTAGTCTGCTCGCGGAGCGTTAGCTAGTCTGCTCGCGGAGCGTAAGCTAGTCTGCTCTCGGAGCGTAAGCTAGTCTGCTCGCGGAGCGTTAGCTAGTCTGCTTTCAGAGCGTTAGCTAGTCTACTGATTGTAAGCCGTATCAACGTGTGACTTTACAGCAGGAACAGGGACCACAAACACATTATTCATCGTATCCACTGACATTCTCCCCAAAGTCATTCCCCCAAAATATCAAAGTCTACACAAAACATGTGTGAGCTATTGGTGTGTACGTAAACAGCTAGGGCTTTTATTGTGGAGGGGGAAACAGAAAGAGAGGATTTGTTTGAGTGAAAAGGGAGACAAGAATAAAATGGCTGCCATCTTGTCTTACCTAACGGAGCATTGTGTTGTTATTTTATTATTATTATAAAAGTATAGGCGCAAGAGAAACCCTCGGCTACACATGTTTGGTAAATGTCAAGCTTGAAATGACAACTAACTGTCGCGCAATTTAAATCTACCTGTTATTTTGATACATAACACTTTGGTAAATGTAAACGGGTTGTACAGAACTTTATGGCTGAACATGTGGGACACATGTTTACGCTCTAGGACCCGGTGTGTCCACGGGGCCAGAAGGAACTCCGGCCAGGTGATGGGACTGAGTGATAGAGATGCGCCGGCCACCTGGCAAACAAGTCCCAGCTAGCTAGCTAGATATAATCATAAGCAATTATATGTATGTGCCAGCAAACTATGCTTATTAGTGTGTAGTTATTATGAAGTGCAACCCTCTTTTCTAGTCCTCCAACCACTTAAAGCTCTTTAACACTACATGACGTCATTCACCCATTCACACACTGATGGAGGAGCTACATGAAGGTACCACCTGTCCATCAGGACTAACATTCACACTGATGGAGGAGCTACATGAAAGTAGTGTGTGTGTGTGTGTGTGTGTGTGTGTGTGTGTGTTGGTCATTGTTCAATTTTCCATGGAGATTTCAACGGTGCAGATACAGCTCCTAACTGGCTGGACTCAGCAATGACCTAGATAGAGAGGGGGAGGGATGGGGGAGACGAGAGAGGGAGAATAACTCGAGAAGAGAACTCTATGATTTAGACATCTCTAAAGTACTCCATTGTATCTCTAAATCTCTGTCTGTCTCTCTGACACACACGTTCAATCACACACTCTGGACTCAACTATTTAGTCATTCCTAAACTCTGGAAGTGATTCAGCCACCGCTAACAATAGTGTGTGTGTGTGTGTGTGTGTATGTGTGTGTGTGTGTGTGTGTGTGTGTGTCCTCAAGGACACACGTTGTTTATTGTATTGTGAGTTGTGGAGTGTCTCATCACTGGTGACACAATGCTACAGCACCACCATGTTGTTCCTGAGTAAACGTCTGCAGCTCCACAGCCTCACAGCAGGAGCAACAAACACACTCTGACCCGCCATGAAGGTCACGACTCGTCTCAGACGTGCTTCCAGCATGGAAGCTGAAATGGGAAGCAGCTGTTGTGTTCTTCTAGTTTTGCATGATGCTGGGATTTGACCTTGAATGAAAAAGTTTTTCAAACAATTTCATGTTGAAAGCTGTGACGAATAGTAGCTGTGGGCAGCCGGCCCCTGGATGAGGACGAGCCCGCTCTCCCACGGCGGTCTTCTTGAGTCCGGACCAGCAGCTCTGCCGGGGGAGCCCCAGCTCTGCTAATCCATGTCGTTGTGTCCTCGAGCAAGACACTTAACTCCAAATGGCTCCCCGTTGCCGTGTCTATGGTGTATAGAGCATAATGCTTTGGATAAGAGCGTCCGCTCAGTGAGATGTGATGAAGGGGGTCAGGGCACATGAAACCCATTAAGGCATACCGATACTGGTTCGGGATGATTGACAGTGATCGCTACAATGCCGCACAGCGTGTGGAGGTATCATGTGTGAGGTCAGGGGTCACGCCTCCCTGAGACCGCAGGAGGCTGTACATGTTGAGCACAGCAGAGTCTCTAACCACCTGTCTTCCTCAGGGGGAGACTCCTAAGAACCGGGCGGAGAAGGCTCAGGACTCTGAACTGGCGGCGTATCTGGAGAACAGACAGCACTACCAGATGATCCAGAGGGAAGACCAGGAGACGGCGGTCTGAGATGGAGAACTCTTCACAGCTCCCGCCTCATCCTCACGGGACGCAGGACGGGCTCACAGAGAGCAACATGAAGCGTTAATATGAATGACAGCATGATGATAATGTTACACTGAGGGGTGCTACGTTAATGAGGGAAGATGAACAGTTTAAGTCGAGGAACAGAACCCGTTTGAGGATCCGAATCTTGTGTGAGACTTTGAATACATGTAAGGAGTCCACGGGTTCCTCCTCCTCCAAAGTCTTTCTATCAAACCAATAAAAGGACTCCACTCTCAGACTAGAAGGGTTCTGGTCCTCACCAGACCGGCTCAGTCGCTATCAGACAGGAAGCACTGCTGTCTAGTTGAACAAACTCAGGAATGTAATTAATGATTAATTGATTATAGAGTCACAATATAACGAGACTAAACGAGTAGGCCCGGTGACCACAAAGGCCAAATGTAATATGTTAACTGTTTGTTTCATTGAGGTCATGGAATATCAGCGCAGTGGTGACATTTGGAATTTCAATATCTGTAGTTGACTTCATGAAAATCTGACCGTTAGTCGTTGTAATAACTTGTTGTGGAGCAGAGGGTCTAAGATGTGGGCTCGAGGGTGTTACGGATGGTGGGATCACGAGGTTCCATGGCCACAGACAGATGTGCTCTGGTCTGTGGCCCAAACTGTGGTCTGGACTATGCTCTGGACCGTGGTCTGGATCATGGTCTGGACTGACCACAGACTAACGGGGTTTAAAGACATGACGCTCCGTCCTTTGTTACCTCAGCCATACCAGAGTGTACATGTGTAATGAGTTGACTTCTATCTTCATATTCTAGAGATAAATCTGATTCATATGTTGTAACACAATCAAAGTGATGTATTTCTGGTGCCTTTAGAGTTTAGACTTTCTTTTTGTGACTTTATTTCCAAAGATATGTTAAGTCAAGTTAGATCAAGTGAGTGTGTGAGTGTACTTTAGAGAAATGTAAATGCTCATACTTTGTTATGATTGTTTCAAATTATGTATTATTTTAGTTTGTTGTGCCAAACGTTAGAGCTTGTTGACATTTAAAGATACAGTACACACAAATGATTGGCTTTTAAAGTGTCATGTGAGCTTTGAGTTCAGCATCAACACTGAGGAACTTCTGTTGGATGTGACAGCAAAATAAAATATATCATTTCAATGTAAAGCTCCAACAGTAGAGGCTCAGTAGAGGCTCAGTAGAGGCTCAGAGGTTCAGTAGAGGCTCAGTAGAAGTTCAGTAGAGGCTCAGTAGAGGCTCAGTAGAGGCTCAGTAGAGGTTCAGTAAAGGCTCAGTAGAGACTCAGTGGAGGCTCAGTAGAGGTTCAGTAGAGGCTCAGTAGAGGCTCAGTAGAGGCTCAGTAGAGGCTCAGTAGAGGCTCAGTAGAGGCTCAGTAGAGGCTCAGTAGAGGCTCAGTAGAGGCTCCAGACAGGACCAGCAATGAGGGGATCAGCTGACCTCAGGTGACTCAGCCTGTGGTGAGCTCTGAGCTGTGGAGGTCCAGCATCTCCGCTGGTTGCTGAACACTCATCTGTAGAGCAAGAGTCTCCCTGTAGGACCCTCCATGGAGAGGAGGAACCTGGCTTCTGGTGCCCATGCTGACTCTGGTCAGACCGCATGGGGTTTTCCTGCAGACGTCTACTTGTCCGGGCAAATCCCACATTCTCGCTCATTGATCATTATATTTTTCATTCATGTATTTTGTTTGCATTCCTATTTGCCTGGCAGACAATTTTACACCACAACTTCTCTCTACATGACTTGAGTCTACCAAAGCGTGAGTTAGTTTCTACATGACTTGAGTCTACCAAAGCGTGAGTTAGTTTCTACATGACTTGAGTCTACCAAAGCGTGAGTTAGTCTCTACATGACTTGAGTCTACCAAAGCGTGAGTTAGTCTCTACATGACTTGAGTCTACCAAAGCGTGAGTTAGTCTCTACATGACTTGAGTCTACCAAAGCGTGAGTTAGTCTCTACATGACTTGAGTCTACCAAAGCGTGAGTTAGTCTCTACATGACTTGAGTCTACCAAAGCGTGAGTTAGTCTCTACATGACTTGAGTCTACCAAAGCGTGAGTTAGTCTCTACATGACTTGAGTCTACCAAAGCAGCCCCTGAGCCTCTCCTGCTGTGTCTGGACTGTATTGTGATGTAAAGCAGCTGTTGTATAAATGTACGTGTCTCTGCTGAACACGTCGTGCAACAGTTAACAACTTTCCATCTTTTCTCTTTCTATTCCTTTGTGGATTCAATTATTTGGCATTTGTAAAATTAGTTTTTGAGATTAATATGATGCCAATAAAAGAAAAAATGGTGTTTTGAGAACTTGACCTTTTTGTTTTATTATAAACATGTAGCATATCATATAGCAAAGTCCACTCAGTGTTTATGTATTTAAGTTTCTGTGTTGAGAGCACAAAGCCACGGGAACCCGTCTGTACTGGTCCACCTGAAGCCAGTAAGGAAGCACACAGGTCTGCAGCTGATGAGGTCATCCAGCTAAAACTAATCCATTCTGATCCAAGTGTCTCAAATCCTATTTTTCTGAAGGTTGTAAAGTTGGAACGTCGTGGCCCTAAAGAGGACTCCAGGAGCCGGAACACCACAGAATGCAAACTATCCATCCATCCATCCATCCATTTTCCGCTGCTTATCCGGGGTCGGGTTGCGGTGGCAGCACCCAGCAGACCGACCCAGGCTTCCCTCTCACCCGCAACATTTTCCAGCTCGTTCTGGGGACCCCGAGACGTTCCCAGGCCAGCCGGGAGATATAATCCCTTCAGCGTGTCCTGGGTCTTCCCCTGGGCCTCTTCCCAGATGGACGTGCCTGGAAAACCTCTAATGGGAGGCGTCCAGGAGGCATCCGGATGAGATGAACCACCTCAGCTGACTCCTTTCGATACGAAGGAGCAGCGGCTCGACTCCAAGCTCCCTCCTGATGTCAGAGCTCCTTTCCCTATCTCTAAGGCTGAGCCCGGCCACCCTACGGAGGAAGCTCATGTCGGCCGCTTGTATCCGCGACCTCGTTCTTTCGGTCACGACCCAGAGTTCGTGACCATAGGTGAGGGTTGGAACGTAGACCGACCAGAAAATGGAGAGCTCCTCCTTCCGACTTAGCTCCCTCTTCACCAAGACGGACCGGTACAGCGCCTGTTTTACTGCAGCAGCCGCACCGATCCGCCTGTCGATCTCTCGCTCCACCTTACCCTCACTCGTGAACAAGACCCCGAGGTACTTGAACTCCTTCGCTTGGGGCAGGCATGTTGTCCCCACCTGAAGGGAGCAATCCACCGGTTTCCTGCAGAGAACCATGGCCTCGGATTTGGAGGCGCTAACCCTCATCCCTGCCGCTTCACACTCGGCTGCAAAACGCCCCAGCGAATGCTGGAGGTTACGGTCCGAGGAAGCAAACAGGACCACATCATCTGCAAACAGCAGAGAGGCGATCCCGAGGCCCCCGAACCGGATTTCCTCCGCCCCCCGGCTGCGCCTAGAAATCCTGTCCATGAAGGTCACAAACAGGACCGGTGATAACGGGCAGCTCTGGCGGAGGCCAACACCCACCAGGAACGTGTCTGACTTAATACCGAGGATACGGACACAACTCCTACTGCAGGCGTACAGAGACCGGATAGCCCGTGCCAACGGGTCCGGCACCCCGTACTCCTGCAGCACCCCCCACAGAACCCCCCGAGGGACCCGGTCGAAAGCCTTCTCCAAGTCCACAAAGCACATGTAGACTGGTTGGGCAAACTCCCAAGACCCCTCCAGTAGTCCCGCAAGGGTAAAGAGCTGGTCCACTGGTCCACGACCGGGACAGAATCCACACTGCTCCTCTTGAATCTGAGGTTCGACAAGCGGTCGGAGTCTCCTTTCCAGCACCCTGGAGTCTCCTTTCCAGCACCCTGGAGTCTCCTTTCCAGCACCCTGGCATAAGCTTTTCCCGGGAGGCTGAGCAGTGTGATACCACGATAGTTCGAGCACACTCTCCGGTCCCCCTTCTTGAAGATGGGAACCACCACCCCGGTCTGCCAGTCCATGGGCACTGTTCCCGACCCCCATGCGACACTGAAAAGGCGTGTCAGCCAAGACAGCCCAGCAATGTCCAGCGCTTTCAGCATCTCAGGGCGGATTTCATCCACCCCCGGCGCCTTGCCACCAAGGAGCTCTTTAACTACCTTAGTGACCTCTGCCAGGGATATGGGTGCACCCACCCCAAGGTCTTCAGGCGCTGCCCCCTCCCCAGGGGACATGTTGGCCGGGTTTAGGAGTTCCTCAAAGTGCTCTTTCCACCGTCCAACGATGTCCCCAGTCCGAGTCAGCAGTTCCACTCCCACGCTGAGAACAGCCTGGGGTAGGCCCTGCTTTCCCTTTCTGATCCGCCAGATGGTTTGCTAGAACCTCTTTGAGGCCAACCGAAAGTCCTTCTCCATGGCCTCCCCGAACTCTTCCCATGACCGAGAATGCAAACTAGTGGAGGATAAATGGGAAACAACTGCAGGAAAAGACCCCGTCTCAACAGACTGTGGTGGGATAATAATGATGATGATGATGTATCCTTTAATAATCCTGTTCTCTGCATTGAGCCATCCTCGGTTAAGGAGCAGTGGGCAGCTGTGAGGGGTTCAGTGTCTTGCTCAAGGACACTTCATGTGACCTTTAGGGGGCCTGGGGATGGAATAGCGGGGCTTCTGCACATTGCGGCCCAGCGGCCTCATGCCACCCTAACCTTTAGATCAGGAAAGAAAATAAAATTAATTTCTGGCCTTTATTTATCGTCAGACTATTGAAGTTGAATGAAGGAGGTTTGTGACTGAGGGGATGCTGGGTTTGGGTTCAAGATTTTGATTATTAGGTGTGTTTATTGGGTGTGTTTAATTCATGTGATTTACATTCCTGTTTGGTGTTATCTGCAACAATCCGTGTGCCTTTTGTGTGTATATGACTAATGACATCATAGTGAGGATGAGAAGCTCCCTGGTCTCCAGACACATCCAGACTGTAGGGGATGGGTAGTCCTCGGCTGGTTGTGGTCACTGAATAGTTTGATCGGAGAAACCAATCTGGGTTCATCTTTCTTATTTCAAGAGCTGCTGATGGTGACCTTCAACCTGAGCCCTGTGTCCCAGCTTTTGTGCACTAATGTAGACAACTATGGTTGAAGCTCTGCAGACGGTGAGGTCATCTCTCTGGTAACTTCTCATCCAACTAGAAGTCCTAGTTTTGGACACTTCCTGATTGGCTCAGATGTTTTTAATGACAAGCATTTTTTCAGCCGGATGCTCATCAAAACACGTGTATGAAACACACTCACACCCAGAGAAAGATTCACACTCATCTGCACACTGAAAGGGAATTCAGCCGAGTCTGTTCATCTGGATTATGTCCTGATATCTTGTCATCATCAGACAACAAGGTTAAACTCATATGTTTTCTATCTCTCAGATGAACTAATCTGAGAGTTCACCAGTGACACTAAACCAGAGGCCGTCGCCCTTTTTGAACTGAGCTACTTCAAGGTACAAAAAACAAGGAGGGGCTGCTTGATTGATACAAACTTCCTGAGGAACAAAGTTGCACAGATCACCTTTTTTATTAAAATTATATGAAGTGACTGCCTGATCACATATCAATAATGTTAATTATTCCTCACATTAATTATTAACAATAATTTCCACAACAATGATGGTAGGATGCGATGACTTATCATTTATTGATATTAATCTGTTTAAACACTTGAAAGTCAGAGGTATCACATCTCTGTTTTGTTTCTCTGTAACATTTATTATGAAATCATTACCTGTCATATCGACCCACTACCTTTGTAACGTTTAACAACATGATGAACTCTGCCCGTATTATCAGTTATGTAAGATTTAAACAAATTACGGCAGCATTTATACTAAAAGGGTTCAAATGCAGATCAAGTAGCCGCTCTCCTCGAGCAGCGAGTCTTTCCCTTCGGATTGCAGCGACGCTTTGACTTTGGACAACAAAAAAGGTTGCAAAATGTCCTCTGCTGAGCCATCGGATCTCTGTGTGTAGCTACAGGTGTAGCTACAGGTGTAGCAATATGTGTAGCTACATGTAGCTACAGGTGTAGCAACATGTGTAGCCACATGTAGCTACAGGTGTAGCTACAGGTGTAGCTACAGGTGTAGCAACATGTGTAGCTACATGTAGTTACAGGTGTAGCAACATGTGTAGCTACAAGTAGCTACAGGTGTAGCAACATGTGTAGCTACATGTAGTTACAGGTGTAGCAACATGTGTAGCTACAAGTAGCTACAGGTGTAGCAACAGGTGTAGTCACAGGTGTAACCACATCTACCTGGCCATCGTAGCTCCGCCCCTTCCTTGTCTCAGACTAAGGCGGTTTGACCTTCCGAAAAGGTCGGCAATCATATGTTTTGAAAATGTTGACGGAGCTCCAGGGTGACTTGTTCTATTTTTAGAACATGCCCTGCGGGCAACTCACCTGGACGCTGTGGGCGACCTGTGGGCGACCTGTGGGCAACCGGGGCGACCTGTGGGCGACCTGTGGGCGACCTGTGGGCGACCGGGGCGACCTGTGGGCGACCTGTGGGCGACCTGTGGGCGACCTGTGGGCGACCTGTGGGCGACCTGTGGGCGACCTGTGGGCGACCGGGGCGACCTGTGGGCGACCGGGGGCCCGTGGGCTACAGGGATATCCTGTTTCTCCATTCATTGTCAATGAAGAAGACCGAGCTCCCCTTTAGTTGCACTCCATGTGTTCTTCACGGCCTTTGACCTCTGCTGCTGCTTCCTGAGGTCACGTGACGATTGTCACGATTCTCTTACTTGGCTGCCTGCCTGCAGGGTCCCCCTGATGAGCAACACCAGGGCCGGAGCCCTCCGCCCATAAAGCTCCGCCCCGGTGACGGCGCTCGCGCTCTCTTTTTCCGTAGCTGCCGGGGTGTATGGCCTGTCAGCCGACAGCAATATTTTGTGTTGCATACGTTTTTGGCTGTGTTGGGGCTTCGCCAGCCATCTTATTTTCTGTAATAAACCCTCTCCTGTAGTTGAAACGCTGAGAGACAAACTGCACATGCAAGACTGCTCCAAGATCTCTCAAAGAACCACCTCTTAAATACTCATCATGACCACTAACAGAAACCCTCACGACGTCTTCGGCCTCACCGTGAACCTTTCTCCTCGTCCCATAGAGCGCTTTGTAAGAAATGGTCATGTGATAACAAAGGAACTGCTCGTTCTTTCAGAAACACACAGATTCAGTCTCCCTGCTGTCAGGAGACATGCTGAGTTTGTGTGTCAGATTAAACAGAGACAGTAAGATGAGGAGTCTGAATATAACAGAGAAATAGTAAATGATTAGGCGTGAATCATTTTTTCTTCCAACAGTCTCTGTTGTGTCTTGTCGCGGCACCTGAGCCGGGTCGCTCCTCTCACTGCAGGATCACTCTGTCTTTTCAATACTTCATGGAGAGAAGCTCTTGCAGCTGGTGGCACGCCGCTCCGGTCGGTCCTCATGAGTGAGGAGTGTGGATCTCATCTTGTGTTGGGTCTGTGATGAGGAGCAGGGCTCGCTGCAGCTGCTCTCAGGCTCGCTCACAAAGCTTCATGTCACGGCCTCATGAGCAGCAGCAGCCGGCTCTCTCCTCCTGCTACTGCTGCTCATGCTTCTCCTGCTGGTTCCTTCAGCAGAACCACGAGACAAAGGAACCCCAGACGCTCCTCCTGCAGATGATGAAGCAACAATACCAGTCCAGTCATAGAGACATGACACAGAAGTAATAAAGCCATATGTAATATAAATACATCAGTAATAAAGACTAAAGTAATGACCTAATGACACCAGTGTGTGTGTCTCTGTGTGTGTCCCTGTGTGTGCGAGTGTGCGTGTCTCCGTGTGTGTGTGTGTGTGTTTTGGGGGGGGGGGGTGAATGGGGCTATGCAACCAGAATGAACTGGTTTAGGAGACAAAGCGGGGCCCTGGGCTCGGGGAGGTTCCTGAGTGGAGACACAACTTTCTCTTCTTTCTGCAACTTCTGCTGAACAAGTAAGTGAGCTCTTCACATGACATATTGTTCTATAACTAATAACTTTCTGGAGTGCTCGTGCTTTGTTCTCAGCGAAGCTTGAAACTAATAACTCTCACACTCGGTATTGTGTGAATGCTCATTTTGTGAGAAGCTTTTAACTCGTGCGTCCTGTGTTGCTGTTTTTAAAATATGGTATTAAATATGAGCATACATTTTTAAATACACACGCATCATATTTACGTCTTACGTTACAGTGTTCTTCTTGTAAGTGCTTTCCATCTGACGCCGGATTTATTAGTCGTTATGTAATCGCCCCACTTCCCACAGAACAGCTCTGTGTGTGTGTGTGTGTGTGTGTGTGTGTGTGTGTGTGTGTGCGTGTGTGTGCGCGTGCGTGTGCGTGTGTGTGCGTGTGTGCGTGCGTGCGTGTGTGTGTGTGTGTGTGTGCGTGTGTGTGTGTGTGTGTGTGTGTGTGTGCGCAGCAGATAAGCTATTGTAGCATATTTTAGGGTTTGATTAAAAATGTTAGAAATGCAGGTTTGTGCTTTTTGCTGATAGAAGTAGCTTAGTGCTGCAAGTATGTGGCACAGTTACAGAGGGGGGGGGGGGGGGGGGAGAGAGAGAGAGAGAGAGAGAGAGATGAATATTTAGGTCTGTGTGCATTGTTTACAGGTCAGCTGTGTAGTGATATGAATATGAATATTGATGCTCAGAGGCAGTATCGGATCGGCTCCTTCCAGTTACTTCAACATATCTCACGCAGATGTTTCACATTGAAAGCCTTCAGAGGGTCAAAGGGCATCAGCCTCCCTTTCCTGCTAGTTTTATTATGAAAGGTCAGCAGGAAGTGGTGGCTCAAGGGGTGCGTCCCAAGTCTCTGGCCCAATCCCAGGCCGCGGTCTAATAGTCCTTTTGGTTAGGAACCTTCCTCACTGAGGGAAATGACCGGAAGTACCTCAGTGGCCGCCATGATGCGGCGAGTTCTCTAAACGCAAAGGAAAGGAGCTTCATGCCTCCTAACTTAGCTCCTTTAGCTTAGGAACCACTGGACCTTCCTTAACGTGAGGAAAGGAGATAATGCAGACCCACAATCCCTTGCGGCGGCAACATTTAAAGTGACGTTTCATTCGGCCGTTCACGAGAACAAACGATCATGAGCGACATATGCGTAACTTGTAAATACTTGTAATAACCTGTTAAACCGGCTGGCAAACTACGAACGTTACGTTTATGTTGCTGAACACGGCTGTAAAGCGATGAAACTGCTGTAAAGCGATGAAACTGCTGTAAAGCGATAAAACTGCTGTAAAGTGATGAAACTGCTGTAAAGAGATGAAACTGCTGTAAAGTGATGAAACTGCTGTAAAGAGATGAAACTGCTGTAAAGCGATGAAACTGCTGTAAAGCGATGAAACTACTGTAAAGTGATGAAACAGCTCAGCCCTCATTCTTTTATTTTACTTTAGTTACAGAAGCTTTAATGAAAGAGTTAAACTGGTCGAGCTCTTCAGCCTGACTCTGTTTGTGATTATCATCTTTTTAATCAACTACTTTGTTACATTACAATGAAGCACTATCAAGTTGTGTTTTGTATACTACTGTCTGCATATTTGTATGATCAGACTATAATCTGCATATAAACCATAACAACATAAATGGATATGAGACACACATATGACACACATCGTTAGTGGGATATTTAATTCAACAGGATTGAAACTGAACAGAAACAGTTTAGTAGCTTTGCACTCTGTGTAAAACCCCATGTTTTCACTTATATATTCCATCGTTAATTTCTATTCCAACCTCGTTAATAAAGTAATATATGAAGCGGGTTGTTTAATCGTCTGCATGACGCAACATTAAGAACACACATGAAGTATTGAAGATGCTTATTGTGGTGCAGATGGACTACAACGTTGTAGTTTCACCGCTGCAGACAGACTGACGTCACTAACATCGCCTGCCGGCGCGTCAGAACTACGTCGTTAGTGAAAGTGGAGCTTGATCCTCTAAACACGCGGTTGTCGTTTCCTAACTCCTCATGAATCCTCCTTCCCATCTTTCCTTGACCCCGTGACGTTTCCACAGAGGTCAAGGACGAGTGCTGAGGGTTAGACGTTAGGAGGTGATTATTTGACTATTCGACCGCAGCCTGCGTCTCCACCCTAAACCCTCAAACCCTGAACCCTCATGGGTCACTGACGTCAGCTGCTCACTGGTTGAACGTGGGAGTCAGTGAGGGCTTGAACTTGTGTGAATATGGATGGGACGGCGCTTTGCTGCAACATCACGTGACTATATTGAAACATATTGTGTAAATTATGTATTTATTTTATTATTTTTATTCACTGGTTTAAACGTCTTCCTCCCAAGATGAGATGTCATTTTATATTATTTATTCACTCGTTTTTGTAAAAATAAAATGTTTGATGAATGTACAAAAAAAATTATATATATATATATATATATATATATATATATATATATATATATATATATATATATATTCTGTTTGCATTTCATTTAATTCATGTTTTTATATTCCATAATGTTGTAAAGGTATTTTATCGGGCAAAATGCCCACGTGCCTCTTTGTTTACCTTTTTTTTTTTTTTTTTTACGTCTCCAGTCTTCCATTGGGAAATGCGTGTTAAACCTTGCGTTGCATTGCATTGTGGGTAATTCCCTTAGGCAAAGTCAGCATCTAATGTTGACTTACAGAAAGGGTTCATAAAGGGCTCAAAATGACCTCCACAGAGCCCTCAGGCACTCCACCATGTGACACTGGGACACCCTAAACCCTCAAGGACTTCACGGGAGCCTCAAAGTCTGTGAGTCTGTAAGGATGGAGATTGAGATTGGGCCTCTGAATGGCCGTCTCCTCGCTCCTCTTGTTGTGTGTTTGATGTTCAGGAGGAAGTCAGGAAGCTGTTCCAGGACTGATCGTCTGTGTTGTGTCTCGTGGACCTGGAGGCTCTGACAGGAAGAATCAGAGCAGAGAGAGAAGTCCCTGGAGGAGCTGGAGAGCTGTTGTGTGGCCCAGGACACATTCACACGTTCACTGATGCCTACAATCACTGCTTCATCTGTGGGGCCAAATTCAGTGAGGCGTTCAATATTCAATCCTAAATATGCAAACATTGAAGTAGAGTTACTATAATATCTAGTAGCAGTCAAACAGCATGGGTGTGATTGTGATATAAACATGACATATAGAATACATTCACCTGCAAATGAACCCACCCTGGTCTGCTTTAATATGTTTACATATTCAGCCCTCTATAATATCTGGTATGCTAGTTCACTAATACTCATGAACAAGTATGTGAAATCAGCAGAGTGAGCACTTCTCACACAGAACGGAGATATGTTGGATATGATGTGTCTGACTGCTTTTGTGATGTTGCAGAAGCACTCTTACAGTGTGTGTGTGTGTCTTCATGGTCACGGGCTTCATGATCAATCAGTAATGGGTTGATGGATCCCTTCTTCAGGTCCTCTGCACATGTCGGTCAGCAGTGAGTGTTCAGGTCAAAGGTCGTGCTCTCTTTTATTCCCCTTAGTGCTGCTTCTGGTAATCCTGTCGGCTAGGAAGGGGTTCCTCATGGGACGCTGCTATCCAGCTCCAGTCCCTGGACAGGTCATTAGAGGATCCTGGCTGGTGTGGGAAGCGTCCACGCCGTCACGCCCCAGCAGCTTGTATAACTCTTGTATCACTGAATTTAAAAGGAGAAAACTGACATTTTCATGGGGACACGTGTTGTTTCATCAGATCCACTTCCTTGTTTTTTTTCTGGAGTTTTGCTCAGCCGGCGTGTCCATGTGAGAGCTGTGGGGGAAAGCTCCTGGAAATAGTCAAGGTTTTATCTTTGTTCAAATGTTTTATGAATAATAAAGTTCTCTCTTATGTTAATAGTAAATAATGAAGAAAGGAAATACGCAGAGTGTGATCAGATCACCTGTGGGTGAGTCAGGGTGTCGATGCTCGTGAGGCAAAGCTTGAGAGACTTAATGATGTGGACCTGGAAGCGCTCACTGGAAGATGAAGGACGTTCATGGATGGAAAAGCAAGTGAAGAGCATGCTGGTCCTTTTATCTCACGTCTACATACAGGATCATTTCTAGAAGTATGCAGCAAGACTTGAAGCTTCCCCACAATGATCCTGGACCCTGCAGGAGGGAACTTCATTGTGTAGCTTCATGCGTGTTTGTTACTGGCTGCTCGCTGGTGGACATGATGTTTGATGCTTTCATGATCATGCGTTCCTGCTGGGGTTATGCAGGCTGTCATGCTCTGCTGCCTGCAGGGCATGTGAATGTCTTCACACCTGCTGGTCTACTTCAAGCTTTAAAACGTTTGTGTAACAAGTGTACAAAGACCCCTCCAGTGAAGAACATATGATGCTGTGTTTGACAGCCTTTGAGTTATATGAAAGAAAAGGTTGGATATTCACATCTGTCATATTCATGTAATGAGCTGTAACTCCGTCACGTTGATCATTCTGGTCACATGACATCTGTTGCTTCTGTCCATCCTGGAGAGGATCCTCCTCTGTTGCTCTGTGAAGCTTCTTCCTGTTCCCTGCTAAAGGGTTTTACTCTCTTTATTTGGGGAGTTGTTCCTGATCCGATGTGAGCTCCCGGGACAGGATGTTAAAGGTGTAAAGACCTCCATGGGAAATGTTTTATTTGTGATTTGGGGCTATACAAAATAAACAGAACTGAAGAGAAAAATCACCTTAAAAATGTCTCGAACATGCGGTTAAAACCACAGAACTGTATGTTCTATTCCACCGTGTACTTCTGCTCACAGAGCCGTAAGAACTGCTAAACATCACCTCCCACCGGACCACCGCGAGGAAACGCATTGGTTGAAAAGAAGTATTGTCAGAATGGAACACCAACAATGGTGTCCCATTCAACATCGTTAAGTGCTTTCCAGGGAGGAGAGGAAGGTCAAACACGGGAATATCCATCAGGAGGCCGGCGTTCTGGCTCTTGTGAAACGAGCAGTAACCGACTCACGAGGCAGCGGCGGCCCAACCCGAAAGCAGACATCAAGCCGATCTCATCTGGGAATGTTTCTCAGACCCATTTGTGTACATTGATGCCTTCAGAAAGAGTAATGTCTGTGTAGGAACATAAGCAGTAGCTGATGTGCGCTGTGTGTAACATTTTCTCTTCACATTTAGAACAATGTGCTAGTTTTCTGTACGGAGGCAGCCGATGCGCAGCAGTCCCCTGTCGGCTTGTTATGAGCCGTGATGGTGTGCTGAGAGGAGCAGATAATGATTTCACATGAGCAGCCCCGAGGTGAGGGTCAACACGTTTGAATGTTCATTTTCCCTCTGCGCTGCTTTCAGGATGAGGGCTGCGCTGCTGCTGCTGCTGGTCCTCACTCTCATCACGGTTAAAAGTGGAGCTGCAGGGAAGAACAAGAAAGGTAGGATTCTCTCTCTCTCCCTGCCGCGTCTGCTGTCTCTCTCTTTCTCTAGTCGTCATGTTCTGAAACAGCATATGTTGCTGCTACAAAGCCCTCCTCTCATTGGACGTCTGTACACAGACACTAACACGCTGAGGGCATATTGCACACTACCACTTCTCAGTTGTTTCATGTGACATGTTCTGGTGTTGGTTCTTTGCAATGTGTTTTTTGTCCGCTGTGCAGCTTGTCTGTTGTTGTCTGTTTGGGTCTCTTGTTGTCTTTGGTGACAAATGAGTTTCTCCACTGGGGATCAAAACAGGTTTTTATCTAATATTATAACATTCCATCATTTCCAAAAAGAAGACGCATGAAGATACAACATGTACCAAAATCTGCAAAACATTCAAAACATAGCGTCGCAAACTTGTTCTTCCTCATGGAATAAGGCCGCTGTTGAAAGCAGCTTACAGTAATACTAATGCTAGCTAACCTAGCTGAACCCAGCTGCCACAGGAAGCACATCCAGCACACGGGAGGAGTGAGGCGACGTCACCGACAACGACTTCTAGCTGCTCAGACTTTAAACTGAGCTCTTTACAAGCAGGATGGATTCACTGCCTCAACCCTCGAGTCTGAGCACAGCCCATCTGAAGACTAGCCACCATTACCCTTCCATGCTTCAGTGAGCGCTATGAGCGCTCTGGTGGGGTAATATGGTGCTATGATCTCTCTAGTGGGGTAACATGGTACTATGAGCGCTCTAGTGGGGTAACATGGTACTATGATCTCTCTAGTGGGGTAATATAGTACTATGATCTCTCTAGTGGGGTAATATAGTACTATGATCTCTCTAGTGGGGTAATATAGTACTATGATCTCTCTAGTGGGGTAACATGGTGCTATGAGCGCTCTAGTGGGGTAACATGGTGCTATGAGCGCTCTAGTGGGGTAACATGGTACTATGATCTCTCTAGTGGGGTAACATGGTACTATGATCTCTCTAGTGGGGTAATATAGTACTATGATCTCTCTAGTGGGGTAATATAGTACTATGATCTCTCTAGTGGGGTAATATAGTACTATGATCTCTCTAGTGGGGTAATATGGTACTATGATCTCTCTAGTGGGGTAATATAGTACTATGATCTCTCTAGTGGGGTAATATGGTACTATGATCTCTCTAGTGGGGTAATATAGTACTATGATCTCTCTAGTGGGGTAATATGGTACTATGATCTCTCTAGTGGGGTAATATAGTACTATGATCTCTCTAGTGGGGTAATATGGTACTATGATCTCTCTAGTGGGGTAATATGGTACTATGATCTCTCTAGTGGGGTAATATAGTACTATGATCTCTCTGGT
>NW_027175976.1:10308733-10368124 GCF_023055335.1 Clinocottus analis
GATCTCTCCTTGTCTCTGTGTTGGATCATCTGTTGTGTCGCTGATTCGCTTTCTTCTTTCTACTTTCATGTGTGCTCCTGAACTTCTGTTGTTAGCATTTGTCTCCTTGCTGGATCCTTTAATATATTTGTATTTTAACTGGTCACTACAAGTACACTTGACACAGCAGCTCATGAAACAATCACAACATGGACCCCATTGTTCTGTGGCGGGGACGAGAGTTAACGCCTCCTGAGGCCATGGCGCTCTGCCAGAAACCAGTGGATCGCCCCTCCAGGTGGGGACGGAGTGACTCTGAGATGAGGTTCCTCTGTAGGGCTCGGCCTTAGAGATTGAGTAAGGAGATGAGGTTCCTCTGTAGGGCTCGGCCTTAGAGATAGAATAAGGAGATGAGGTTCCTCTGTAGGGCTCAGCCTTAGAGATAGAGTAAGGAGATGAGGTTCCTCTGTAGGGCTCGGCCTTAGAGACAGAATAAGGAGATGAGGTTCCTCTGTAGGGCTCGGCCTTAGAGATAGAGTAAGGAGATGAGGTTCCTCTGTAGGGCTCGGCCTTAGAGATAGAGTAAGGAGATGAGGTTCCTCTGTAGGGCTCGGCCTTAGAGACAGAATAAGGAGATGAGGTTCCTCTGTAGGGCTCGGCCTTAGAGATAGAGTAAGGAGATGAGGTTCCTCCATAGGGCTCAGCCTTAGAGACAGAATAAGGAGATGAGGTTCCTCTGTAGGGCTCAGCCTTAGAGATAGGGTAAGGAGATGAGGTTCCTCTGTAGGGCTCGGCCTTGGAGATAGAGTAAGGAGATGAGGTTCCTCTGTAGGGCTCGGCCTTAGAGACAGAATAAGGAGATGAGGTTCCTCTGTAGGGCTCGGCCTTAGAGATAGAGTAAGGAGATGAGGTTCCTCTGTAGGGCTCAGCCTTAGAGACAGAATAAGGAGATGAGGTTCCTCTGTAGGGCTCAGCCTTAGATATAGGGTAAGGAGATGAGGTTCCTCTGTAGGGCTCAGCCTTAGAGACAGAATAAGGAGATGAGGTTCCTCTGTAGGGCTCAGCCTTAGATATAGGGTAAGGAGATGAGGTTCCTCTGTAGGGCTCGGCCTTAGAGATAGAGTAAGGAGATGAGGTTCCTCTGTAGGGCTCGGCCTTAGAGATAGAGTAAGGAGATGAGGTTCCTCTGTAGGGCTCGGCCTTAGAGATAGAGTAAGGAGATGAGGTTCCTCTGTAGGGCTCAGCCTTAGAGATAGAGTAAGGAGATGAGGTTCCTCTGTAGGGCTCGGCCTTAGAGATAGAGTAAGGAGATGAGGTTCCTCTGTAGGGCTCAGCCTTAGAGATAGAGTAAGGAGATGAGGTTCCTCTGTAGGGCTCAGCCTTAGAGATAGAGTAAGGAGATGAGGTTCCTCTGTAGGGCTCAGCCTTAGAGATAGAGTAAGGAGATAAGTCAGCTGGACTGGGAACGCCTCGGGGTCCCCAGAATGAGCTGGAAATGTTGCGCATGAAAGGGAAGCCTGGCTCGGCCTGCTGGACCTGCTGCCACCGAGACCCGACCCGGATAAGTGGGTGAAAGTGGATGGATGTTAAGGAAAATATCCCATTATTTGATATAAATATATTGTCGGGGTGAAGATATAATAACGTGTGAACCCTGAGATGCTGCAGAGATGAGGAGGTTCAGTCTCCATGTGACCAAATGTTAATTCCTAAAATTGTGTGAGAACTGTTAAAAAAAGCAACTTCCTGATGAAAGAAAGAAAAGGCCGTAGGAATTAAAGAGGAAATGAGAAGCGTACAAAGGAAGATCAAACCAGAATCAGGGGTTGCGAGGCAGCCCACAGGGCGAGGCACACTCCGAGGAAGCAGGAGGAAGAGTGTTCAGGGAGGAAACCAGAGGACGAGTCCTTCACTAACGACCTCCTCAAAGATCTGAAGCTGTGTTGGAGAACCAAGACCTCAGATTACAGCCAATGAGAGGAAGCAGAACAGAAGCACCGGGCTTCCTGTCAAACCTCCTCTGTGGGAGCACGACCCCGGAGGTGCTGGGGGTCACCTGGAGGTCACCTGGAGGTCACCTGGAGGTCACCTGGGAACAACAGCTGTGTTCTATACTTGAAATGACAAGGTCGTTCTCCATCATAAAGTAACAAGGAGATGATTATATCTATTTGTATGGATAGAGATGTGCTGACTCCTAAGACCTCGCATATTGCTCACTTATGCTTCCATATTTATCTCATTGTGTGGAGGGATAAACCTATAAAACATTCATAAATTCAACTTCTTCCAAAAACAAGCATACGTATTATGAATAACGCTGGTTACTACTTATGGTTTTATTGGACGAGCTCGTAGGGTTACAAAGAAGTGTCTTTTATTGAAATATGACTTTGTAACAGGTACTCATTATTAAAACTAAATTAATATCTAGGATCATGAGACCATGATCATGAATAAAAGCTATTCACATACATTCATGAATGCAGACTATTGATGTTTAGAGCAATACATTGCACCCACACACACACACACACACACACACACACACACACACACACACACACACACACACACACACACACACACACACACACACACACACCCACACACACACACACCCACACACACACACACACACACACGGTTTAGACACAGCTTGTTACCGTTTCTCAGTCCTCATAATGATTCTTCATCTTCATAACACACGGCATTTGTTCAAATGACGATGATGATGATGATGATGTCACCATGGCAACACACCGCCTCTCCTCTCTGCGTGACTGCTGAATATGATTTGTGTTGTTTCTTTATGTTATTGTATCATCATATCAGGAGAAGATCGAGGTAACGTTCTCTCGTTATAAACATTCTGAAGTCATCGTTTAGTTATGAATATTCTGATGTCATCGTTTAGTTATGAACATTCTGATGTCATGGTTAGTTATGAACATTCTGATGTCATCGTTTAGTTATGAATATTCTGATGTCATCGTTTAGTTATGAACATTCTGATGTCATCGTTTAGTTATGAATATTCTGATGTCATCGTTTAGTTATGAACATTCTGATGTCATCGTTTGGTTATGAACATTCTGGTGTCATCGTTTAGTTATGAACATTCTGATGTCATCGTTTAGTTATGAACATTCTGATGTCATCGTTTAGTTATGAACATTCTGATGTCATCGTTTAGTTATGAATATTCTGATGTCATCGTTTAGTTATGAACATTCTGATGTCATCGTTTAGTTATGAACATTCTGATGTCATCGTTTGGTTATGAACATTCTGATGTCATCGTTTAGTTATGAACATTCTGATGTCATCGTTTAGTTATGAACATTCTGATGTCATCGTTTAGTTATGAACATTCTGATGTCATCGTTTAGTTATGAACATTCTGATGTCATGGTTAGTTATGAATATTCTGATGTCATCGTTTAGTTATGAACATTCTGATGTCATCGTTTGGTTATGAATATTCTGATGTCATCGTTTAGTTATGAACATTCTGATGTCATCGTTTGGTTATGAACATTCTGATGTCATCGTTTGGTTATGAACATTCTGATGTCATCGTTTGGTTATGAACATTCTGATGTCATCGTTTGGTTATGAACATTCTGATGTCATCGTTTGGTTATGAACATTCTGATGTCATCGTTTGGTTATGAACATTCTGATGTCATGGTTAGTTTCATTAACGATGATCTTTTCATCAGTTTGAGACATTCTTGTGGTTCTGACTGAACAGCTGCTCCTCCCGTCGGGTCGGCTGCATGTTCTGATCGTTGGTTCCGTTTCGTTGGAATCGACTCTGGAACGACGGATTTGTAGTTTCTATCTGTGTTGCCGTGGTTACAGTGCCAGTGGGAGGGGCTATCTGTGGGTTCCAACATGGATACTTGCTTAAATAGAACACACATTACACAACTGAAGCAGGTCCAATTTATTGATCTTGATTGGTTTATTAATCACTCAGGAATGTTTCATGTTTCATGCTTTATGTTTTATGCTTCATGTTTAATGCTTCATGCTTCAAGTTTAATGCTTCATGTTTCATGTTTTATGCTTCATGCTTAATGTTTCATGCTTCAAGTTTCATGTTTCATGCTTCATGTTTCAAGTTTCATGTTTCATGTTTCATGTTTCATGTTTCAAGTTTCAAGTTTCATGTTTCATGTTTCATGTTTCATGCTTCATGTTTCATGTTTCAAGTTTCATGTTTCATGTTTCATGCTTCATGCTTCATGTTTCATGCTTCATGTTTCAAGTTTCATGTTTCATGTTTCATGTTTCATGTTTCAAGTTTCAAGTTTCATGTTTCATGTTTCATGTTTCATGCTTCATGTTTCATGTTTCAAGTTTCATGTTTCATGTTTCATGCTTCATGCTTCATGTTTCATGCTTCATGTTTCATGTTTCATGCTTCATGTTTCATGTTTCATGTTTTATGCTTCATGCTTTATGTTTCATGCTTCAAGTTTCATGTTTCATGCTTCATGTTTCAAGTTTCAAGTTTCATGTTTCATGTTTCATGTTTCAAGTTTCATGTTTCATGTTTCATGTTTCATGCTTCATGTTTCATGTTTCATGTTTCATGCTTCATGCTTCATCCATCCATCCATTTTCCGCTGCTTATCCGGGTCGGGTCGCGGTGGCAGCACCCAGCAGACCGACCCAGGCTTCCCTCTCACCCGCAACATGTTCCAGCTCGTTCTGGGGACCCGAGACGTTCCCAGACCAGCTGGGAGATATAATCCCTCCAGCGTGTCCTGGGCCTCCAGACACCAACATATAGATCTGATTCATCCTCTAAATGAAATGAAATAGATCTGATGAGTGGTTGTGTGTTTGAGTCTTTGTGTTCTGTGTTCTGTATGTTCTGTGTTCTGTATGTTCTGTGTTCTGTATGTTCTGTGTTCTGTGTTCTGTATGTTCTGTGTTCTGTGTGTTCTGTATGTTCTGTGTTCTGTATGTTCTGTATGTTCTGTGTTCTGTGTTCTGTGTTCTGTATGTTCTGTGTTCTGTGTGTTCTGTATGTTCTGTGTTCTGTATGTTCTGTGTTCTGTATGTTCTGTGTTCTGTGTGTTCTGTATGTTCTGTGTTCTGTATGTTCTGTATGTTCTGTATGTTCTGTGTTCTGTATGTTCTGTGTTCTGTGTTCTGTATGTTCTGTGTTCTGTGTGTTCTGTGTTCTGTATGTTCTGTATGTTCTGTGTTCTGTATGTTCTGTGTTCTGTGTTCTGTATGTTCTGTGTTCTGTATGTTCTGTATGTTCTGTGTTCTGTGTTCTGTATGTTCTGTGTTCTGTGTTCTGTATGTTCTGTGTTCTGTGTTCTGTATGTTCTGTGTTCTGTGTTCTGTATGTTCTGTGTTCTGTGTTCTGTATGTTCTGTGTTCTGTATGTTCTGTGTTCTGTATGTTCTGTATGTTCTGTATGTTCTGTGTTCTGTATGTTCTGTGTTCTGTGTTCTGTATGTTCTGTGTTCTGTATGTTCTGTATGTTCTGTGTTCTGTGTTCTGTATGTTCTGTGTTCTGTATGTTCTGTGTTCTGTGTTCTGTATGTTCTGTATGTTCTGTATGTTCTGTGTTCTGTGTTCTGTATGTTCTGTGTTCTGTATGTTCTGTGTTCTGTATGTTCTGTGTGTTCTGTGTTCTGTATGTTCTGTGTTCTGTGTTCTGTATGTTCTGTGTTCTGTATGTTCTGTGTTCTGTGTTCTGTATGTTCTGTGTTCTGTGTTCTGTATGTTCTGTATGTTCTGTATGTTCTGTGTTATGTGTTCTGTATGTTCTGTGTTCTGTGTTCTGTATGTTCTGTGTTATGTGTTCTGTATGTTCTGTGTTCTGTATGTTCTGTGTTCTGTATGTTCTGTATGTTCTGTGTTCTGTATGTTCTGTATGTTCTGTGTTATGTGTTCTGTATGTTCTGTGTTCTGTGTTATGTGTTCTGTATGTTCTGTGTTCTGTGTTCTGTATGTTCTGTGTTCTGTGTTCTGCATGTTCTGTATGTTCTGTATGTTCTGTGTTCTGTATGTTCTGTGTTCTGTATGTTCTGTGTTCTGTGTTCTGTATGTTCTGTATGTTCTGTGTTCTGTATGTTCTGTATGTTCTGTGTTCTGTATGTTCTGCATGTTCTGTATGTTCTGTATGTTCTGTGTTCTGTATGTTCTGTATGTTCTGTGTTCTGTGTTCTGCATGTTCTGCATGTTCTGTATGTTCTGTGTTCTGTATGTTCTGTGTTCTGTATGTTCTGTGTTCTGTGTTCTGTATGTTCTGTATGTTCTGTGTTCTGTATGTTCTGTATGTTCTGTATGTTCTGTATGTTCTGTGTTCTGTGTTCTGTATGTTCTGTGTTCTGTGTTATGTGTTCTGTATGTTCTGCATGTTCTGTGTTCTGTGTTCTGTATGTTCTGTATGTTCTGTATGTTCTGTGTTCTGTATGTTCTGTGTTCTGTATGTTCTGTATGTTCTGTATGTTCTGTGTTCTGTGTTCTGTGTTCTGTGTTCTGAGCAGATGCACAATCCAATGTAATGACAGCGTTTGGATTGACAGGTTGATGGAGCACATATATATTTACGTGTTCATGGCTGCTCAGAGCCGGCTGGAGGCCGTCTGCTGTGCTTCCGTCGCTCGTGGCCTCCGACCCTGCGGCCGTCGCTGGAGCTGTGTCCGTTAACCCTTCACCCTCACATGGGAGGGTCCGGCCAAAACCAAACCCTCACACTGAGCTTATAAAAATATGTATTTTCATCACTTGGGGAGCTCTTTCTAGTCATGTTCGAGTCCTTTGAGTCATATTGATGTTTCATGTTATTATTTATGGTTAAATTATTTTTAAAAACATGTCAAATGGACTCGTCTGCTCTTTGCCGTCACAGCAGCGTCTCTGGTGTGGACTCATGGAGAGTGAGGAAGACCTGATGAAGAGTTCAGCCCGCTCCTGGAGGCTGCATGAATACTACTGGTAATGAGCCGTCATGGTCACGGCTCCCCCTGGCTCCAGATACACTACTGAGACAATACAGGAGGCGGGCTCGTCTTTGAACAGCTGACTTACACAAACCGATTGTTTCCATCGTGAGCAGTTTGTCTTCGTCCAGCAGCGCTGCGTTGCATCCAGCACGTCCAGGACACAGCAGGACGTGAGCATGAGACGCCTTTCATTTCTTACTCATTTAATATCATCACTGCAGAATCATCATCTTCTGAACTCTGAGAATTTCATATTATTTTTACATTTGTGTCCAAATGTAAAATGCCCCTCCTGCGTTACATGACTGTTTACTTCCACACGCGTGTGTTCAGCTCGGTGAGGACCAACCAGAGGACCACACACTGTTAAAGCTGCTCAACACACACTGAGCTACACACATGTAGAGAAAGAACATGATGTGTGTAACATATAATGTGTATTAGACACTTCATCGTCTATATTCATCCTTAATGGATATGTTCAGATCAGCTCATTGAATGTAGTTGAAGACACACACACACACACACACGCACACACCTCCAACGTTTCAACAATACGTGTTTATTAGCATTACAGTGGTGTATCCACGCACATGGTTTTAATATACCTTCAATACATTTCATTTCACAGTAATGAGTGCTGTGCAGGCGTCTGCTGCTGGAGATCTATTCAAATACTGCTTTACATGACAAACAGGAAGTACACAGCCACGGAGCATCCTGCTGAACAACACAACCACCTGACAGGTTTCCCAGAAGCCAAGAGAACCCGACGACAGTGCTACTCCTGGAGGTAGATGCAGATCTCATGAGGAAGAGCATCATCTTCATCATCACTTCGTGTGGACTCCCTCTCCGGAGGGTCTCTGGTGGGGTCCTGTGTGCGGTTGGAGGAGCATGTAGTACATATACAGATGGGAACATCACGGCGGTGTTTCCTTCAGTTGACGTTACATCACAGATGGCCAGCTCTCCATATCAAACATGTCGGTCTCCTGAAGAAGCGTCAGCTGCTCTCCACGTGGTGAACATGAGTTTGAAAAGCAAACTGACAAAGTATACGACTACAATGTCTTTAGATCACTAACACGCATGCTCTGTACATCGGGAGCTAAATATATTTCATGACTTTGAAAGAACACAAAGACCACGTGTCCTCTCTTTGGAATGATTCAGTATGTGATACAGTATTAATATTCATAAGTATTGTGAGCAGTATTTACAGAAATGAACCAACAGAACTCTAAACTAGTGGCTAGTTACTACCTTTGAATTCTACTCTACGTTGACTTTTACACACAGATCTTTAATAGGTTTGGAGTTTCTCAGTGAAACTAAATGGAGGTTTCTGCAGGCGACGGCTTCACTGGCACCAGAGCAGTTATTATACAGAACATGTGATATTAAACATGCCGAACAAGAGCGATGATGCAGCGGCTCCTGAGCGGCTCCTGAGCCGCTGAGCTCTGGCTTTGCTAAACGTTCTGCTGTCTGAACCTCGTTACATCCTGGCGTCATGCAGCAGCAGGGCCGGCGGCATGAGTCCCGGGGGCCGCGGCGCGTCCAGAACCCGGGACAGAGCTTCCTGTGCTCAGACCTCAGGCCTCGACGCCTTCGTCCTCCTGGGTCTTGTTACTGTTCCTGTACAATGTCTTCTCTACTGCCGTTTTGAAAGTTAGGGGAAGTTGAAAAATGTACCAATACTTTTTCAACCATGGCAAACAAGCATCCAGAATGGCTCTTTGATTTATAACAACTTGGTTTTTATTCTGGCTCTGAGGTCATCCCGCTGGGCCCCGCCCGGCTGACCTTCAAGCAGGAGGCCGGGGGTTAGAGACCGGTTCTGTCCGGCAACCGTGAGTCAGGATGACGAGGCGGGACGAGGACAGCGGCCATAACACCGCTCTCACCAACGTAAAGGCTTGCTGTCTTAGTTTCCCTGTAAGCTGTAGAACACAGCTCACCTCTGTACAACCTTTCTCCTCCTCATCCTCACAGAGCTGAGACTAATAGCTGCTTTCTGCTTTGTGTCTGAGGCCGAGCTGATTAAAGTCAATATCTGGACAGACGATGACTTCCAGCAGCTCAACCCTCATCAGACTTGAGAGCATCAAAGCTCGTCCTGCTGCCTGGGGGTCTCCACCACTCCACCATCTGCTCAGAGGGATCAGCTGTCCTGGACCCGAAGGCACCTGGACCCAGAACGAAGCCTCTGAACGCAGCACGAGCTCTCAGCTGATCGGACCAGGGCCGAGGCCAGTAGATGGCCTGAGTCTTCAAAGCCCAGATCCCCATTGTTGAGAGCCCTGATGGAAGGAGGCCTCCTGCTGATGGGGATGGATGAGTCCAGACTGAGGATCAGTTCAACGCTCCACAGTACCGACTGGGTTGATCATGCATTCCTCTGGTCAGTCCAGTTCAACATGGAGGACCTGCTGGTGAAAACTGTCTAGTGAAGCTTTCAGTCTCCCAGTCAGAGAAGAAGTCAGCAGTCAGAGCAGTTTTCCTAAAGATGTGTTTATCTTTCATGCTGAGATCTAGTCAATGAAGTGTCTCTGCAGTCTGCTGATGTGAGCTCTCCTCCTGAGCACCGAGCAGCCTTCCCACCTCCATAGAGATGGAGGGAGAGAGAGAGAGAGAGAGAGAGAGAGAGAGAGAGAGAGAGAGAGAGAGAGAGAGGGGGAGGGAGAGAAAGAGGGAGAGAGAGAGAGAGAGAGGGGGAGGGAGAGAAAGATGGAGAGAGAGAGAGAGAGAGAGAGAGAGAGAGAGAGAGAGAGAGAGGGAGAGAGAGAGAGAGAGGGGGGGAGGGAGAGAAAGATGGAGAGAGAGAGTGAGAGGGGGGGGGGGGGGGTCGCCAACAGCTTAAAAACAGCGTTAGTTCAACGCAGGGCTCTGATTGGCTGATCTTCAGCCCCCTGTGCTTGTTGGTCCATTACTTTTTATTGGAGGACGAATCAGTCCCCTGGAGCTGGTGGAGTGGGCGGAGTCAGAGCTTTGTGTTTGTTCTCAGTACAAAGCAGCGTGACGTTCCTTCAGAGCGTGTCCTCCTCCTCTGAGGCTACGCTCCTCTAGAGCGCCACTAAACAAAGGCACTGTTGTCATTGATTCAAACCCCTCTAACTATATTCAAATATGGAAATCTGATTTTAAGGTTGAATAGGGGATGGTCTAACTCTAACTCCAATAACTCCGTACAAACACCTGTAGATGTTTGAACCTTCTCTGTCTTATAGTTCACAATGATGTAGGAAGCTTGAAACAGACACATAATGGGAAATAATCTGCTGCACTTGCAACGGAGAGAACAGTGAAGTCAAATGAAAGGATGTTGCTCTGCATGTGGAAGTGACTGGATGTTCCTCAAAAGGAATACGATCCTTCATGAATATGAGAAAGACAGCAGAATCAATGTTAATAAGAGCTGAGGAACTCTTCCAACTAAAAAGATGCTTCTGGCGTACTGCATGGGCTCCTGCTTTTAGATGAATGATTGTTTTCAGCATTTCTGTCTGACTTCATCTCCATCATGATGATGCATCCAGGACGGAAGGAGGAACGCATGTAGTTCCTTTTCCTTCCCATTGTGCCTCGGTTCCTTCCTCCAGCTCATCCTTCCTTTTCCTAAATCACTTCTTCCTTCTTCCTCTGAGTGACAGTGCTGTCCTGGTTAGTGCACGTGAGGGTTCTGTACTGGTTAGTGCACGTGAGGGTTCTGTACTGGTTAGTGCACGTGAGGGTTCTGTACTGGTTAGTGCACGTGAGGGTTCTGTACTGGTTAGTGCACGTGAGGGTCCTGTCCTGGTTAGTGCACGTGACATTGCTGTACTGGTTAGTGCACGTGAGGGTTCTGTACTGGTTAGTGCACGTGAGGGTTCTGTACTGGTTAGTGCACGTGAGGGTTCTGTACTGGTTAGTGCACGTGTGGGTTCTGTACTGGTTAGTGCACGTGACATTGCTGTACTGGTTAGTGCACGTGAGGGTTCTGTACTGGTTAGTGCACGTGAGGGTTCTGTACTGGTTAGTGCACGTGTGGGTTCTGTACTGGTTAGTGCACGTGAGGGTTCTGTACTGGTTAGTGCACGTGTGGGTTCTGTACTGGTTAGTGCACGTGACATTGCTGTACTGGTTAGTGCACGTGAGGGTTCTGTACTGGTTAGTGCACGTGAGGGTTCTGTCCTGGTTAGTGCACGTGAGGGTTCTGTACTGGTTAGTGCACGTGAGGGTTCTGTACGGGTTAGTGCACGTGAGGGTTCTGTACTGGTTAGTGCACGTGACAGTGCTGTCCTGGTTAGTGCACGTGAGGGTTCTGTACTGGTTAGTGCACGTGAGGGTTCTGTACTGGTTAGTGCACGTGAGGGTTCTGTACGGGTTAGTGCACGTGAGGGTTCTGTACTGGTTAGTGCACGTGAGGGTTCTGTACTGGTTAGTGCACGTGACAGTGCTGTCCTGGTTAGTGCACGTGAGGGTTCTGTACTGGTTAGTGCACGTGAGGGTTCTGTACTGGTTAGTGCACGTGAGGGTTCTGTACGGGTTAGTGCACGTGAGGGTTCTGTACTGGTTAGTGCACGTGAGGGTTCTGTACGGGTTAGTGCACGTGAGGGTTCTGTACTGGTTAGTGCACGTGAGGGTTCTGTACTGGTCAGCTTCAGCTCTGGTTCCCCCACTCAACACTGTTAGCTCTGTCAGCACTGTGGCTGCTCTTTGCACTGTTAGAAATCTTAGCACTGTTAGCGCTGTTAGCACTGTTAGCACTGTTAGCGCTGTTAGCGCCGCGCGTCAGTCCCTCAATCATAACCTGGAAGTCAGCGTCTTTAACGAACAGCTGTGGCTATGTACCTGCAGGGGAAGTTGTCCAGTCGCCTGTTTGAGGACACAGAGCTCAGCTGCTTCTTTTGCTAACCTCCATCATAACATGCGAGTATGCAAACCAGACCTTGATGGTTTTCACACCAGATTGTTATCTGGCGGTGTGTGAACTGGAACGACGTAAACACAAAGTGATCGCATGCTGTGGGGGAAACCACCACTATGTATGAAGCAGAAGCTCCGAGAGTGCTAGGAGCACGGTTAGCTTATCTACAATTAGCTGCTATTGTTGCCTTCCAACATGGCTGCCACAGTGTGTGCTACGCTACTTCAGCTCTCCGTCCTCCCCGTATCATCTGTACGCTCCTCATTGGTCTCAGTCGTCCCTTTCTCTGCTCTAAATGTACATTTCATCTATTTATATTTCATTTTTAATTTACTTTTGTCGTGTCTGTAGCATAGAACCAATGACACAATTTGAGGTATCGATCAGAATCGCAGTAGAAAAAAACTGAAAATTATGCTTAAATAAAAATGATGACTGAAAGGCCACGAGGGGATTTCCTTCTGACCTACTTTTGCATTTAATGGATTCACGTTCGAGCTACCTCGCAATACTTTATGCATTTCTACTGATCCATGAAGGAGGTTAAGATGCATCCAGCATTGATACATTATTATATGGCGTAATATCATTAATTATACTTAGTTATTGATTACGAGCCCAAATCTGAATCATCGTAGCATATTTTTGACACAGTGTGCATTGGAAGCACATCTGCTATGTATATATATATATATATATATATATATATATATATATATATATATATATATATATATATATATATATATATATATATATAGCAGCGTGGCCATCATTCCATCTTGGGGATCTGGTCTCAGGAGTCACTGGTTCACGCTCACATTCCACTCTGATTCTATTGGTACCAACTGGGATGACTGGCATCATTTACAGAATGAACTAGACGCTGTCTCTGGTCTTTCTCTCCTCCACTCACCTCTCTACAACCTTCCTCTCTCTGTGTCCCATGCCCTCATGCATCATCCTCAGTCTTCTGCTTCCATCTCATCTGGTTCCTATGTTTTTGTACTGGCACAGCAGCAGGTTCTTGAATGTCTTTTTGAAAGTGGCGTTGCACAGCGCGTAACACGCTGGGTTGATGGTGGAGTTGACGTAGCACAGCCAGTAGCCGATGGCCCACACGGTGTCAGGGACACACGACTGGCAGAAGGTTGAGATCAACACCATGACGTTGTACGGCGTCCATGTGATGATGAAAGCCAGCAGGATGGCGAAGATGGTCTTGGTCACCTGTAGAGAAAGAGGTGAACAGAGACGAGGAATATGAGAACACTGAGGAGCATTTGATTTCATTCATTTCACTGCGGAGGAAAATCAATTTGGTGAGAATTCAAACTGGATTGAGGTCGTTGTTCCTACCTTTTATTCCTAAACGTCTACTGGTTTAAAAGAAAGCAGCTAATTATAGCACTACAATGATGAAGCCGTTCACTCTGAAAGATTGATCACCTCAAGTCCTTTACCTCTGCAGGCTGATGGTTGAAATAAACTGAAATTGATGAAAGGCAATTTTGGAAGAAAATCCTTTAGAAATCTTAACAATTGAAATATATTCTTGGCTGAGCTCCAACATGCCAAAGTATTGTTGTGGTCCTTTTGATTTGAAGTACTGTGTGAAATAAAGAAGAGCCCTTTGTTACAAACCTTTTCTTCTAAAAGAACTGTTCTCTAACACAGAAGCCTTTCTGTTCAGTCACTACGGTCATGAACCCGGTTTACTGTCCAGGAGCCGCCATCGAGGCGTGGAGCTGATGTTGACGTCTCCTTCGTGGTGTTCTGCCGGTTACGATGGGTTTTATTCAGTAAAGTCGGCTCCTGTATTGTTGCCTCTCGGTTTCTATGGTCGACATGACGGCACCTTCTACTCTCACAGAAAAACAACCCTGCACGATGCAATGTGTCGGAGTAGCACATTGTTTCAGCTACTGCAGGAAAGAAGATCCATGAGCTCATCAGATACCAAAACAATAGACTGTTAGATATCATGTTACGCCTCGAGAAAGTCCTCCTGGCAGCAGATTATTGCACCGACTGAGGTAGAAATACACTGTTCCTGTCACAAAGACATCTGCCAGCAATGTACGTTTATGTTGTTTATGTTGCCGTCGCAAGGCCTGCCAGAGGACACCGACCGGCTGTCAGCGGGCTCGGGGGTTTGATCCTCGACCCCGAGTGCGGTTACAGAGCGAGGACGGCAGCTATTTTTTGATGATTGATTCTTTCGCACTAGAATATATAGTTTGCTCTAATGCTTTGAAGTCATATCTCTACTGTTCTCCACCACTGGGTTCTACTGAGGGCAATGGAACGTTCTGCTCAGGAACAAGAGTCATCTCTCATCTCCAACAATTTGAAGCGTTCACCATTAAATTGCAGATGTCTCATAACTTCCTGCAGTAGTTTAAAACGAGTGCGTTCATCAGAAACAGGAGGCTAGTGTGATTTATGTGTGCTGGACCGAAATCAGAGTGGTTGAAGATACCGCTCATTTAAAAGCTACGGGGACGTTTCTCAACGCCATCTGTCCTTCTGCTCACTAATGACTGAGACTCAGCAGCAACAGGTAGGCTGGCCGTCCCTCATGCAAAGCAGCCGAGCAGAAACACACTTCTAGCTTTGTTTGTTGTCAGAATCAAGCCGACTGCTCTCTTTTGTGGCTGGATAATTAGTGAGAAGGAAACTTG
Source organism: Clinocottus analis (assembly GCF_023055335.1). NCBI lineage: Eukaryota > Metazoa > Chordata > Actinopteri > Perciformes > Cottidae > Clinocottus > Clinocottus analis. Next base: position 10,323,289 of record NW_027175976.1, read on the forward strand.
CATTTTGGAAGAGTTTGTTTAGACTGTGCTTCTTCACACGTTTCAGGGAAACTAATGTCCTTTTTGTTTCTTTGTCTGATCATTTATAAAACAAAGAAATAAAAAAATAGAAATCTAATAATGATTTGTATTTCCATTGTCCAACCGGATAAAGCAATGAATCTAAGAGTGAAAGAGCCACTCATATCTGCGTGTAAAGCAGCCGGTTCATGTCTCGTAGAGGTCAGCACAGCATGCGTTGTTGCCCTTATATTTAACGTACTTTCTTTTCTCTGGCAGCCATCTGTCTTTTCCTCTTCACTTGGCTTCGAGCAATGCTTGCAAACTTTCTGGCCACGGTCCGTGGCCGGCTGATTGGGATGGAATGCCTCTCGGCTCCCTCGACGGGGGGGACGATCTCTATCGCCGTGATGCATTCGTCCCCGGCCTGCTTGGTCACGATCTTTATCTTGGACCACCTCGAGCTGGAGCTGATCTTGGACGCTGCAGGATTGGAAGTTGTCGTGGCAACTGGGATGGGATTGGTTGCAGCCTGTAACAGAACCAAGAAAGTTGAGTGAGGATTGTTTCACCGAGGTGACGTGTTGGAGGTATCTGCCATATCGAGGCAGCCGGTTCATGTGAGCATCCCTCACCAGAGCTGCAGAAGCCTCCGTCTGTCAGAAACAGTCATCATGTTTATCATCATCATTGACTGCTCCGGGGAGGTTTGCTTTACAACGCCTGACAAACCCATGAGGGCGACGCCGTGGTTGATGGTTGCTGATTGCTAGAGCAACCTGCCCCAGGGTTGACTCTGCTGATGCTCAGCATGTGTGAGCCCTGTGGAGAAGACTGCTCTATAACTACCCTTTTGTCCTGTAATATTGAGTGCCATCTTCTATCAGGCTGATACGGAATACAGCGAATCAGGAACCAGGACACAGGACGGAGGAACCAGGACGCAAGAACCAGGGAGCAGGAACCAGGAAGCAGGAACCAGGAAGCAGGAACCGAGGAGCAGGTGTCAGAGGTAACTGCTCTGCCTGATTGTGTCCCTGGTGCAACTCCCACCAGCATGTTTCAACTGTGATGCTGTCACTGCACCGTGTTGTTGTCTTGGTCCTCGCTCTGTTGGTTTCTGTGTGCCCACCTTCCCCCGCGGACCAGAACCAGACGTACCTTTACATCCACTCTGTGTATGAGGTACCATGTTAAGCTCAAGACTCAGTAGTCGAAACATGTTTATGATAGCTGAAAAGTTCTACCCTTGAACAGTATCTGACAACATGGGGTACATGTCTTGGGGTATGAACAAAAAAATCGTTGGACATTGAGATAACCAGATAATTATAATGCCAAAAATACCTTGTTTTATTGTACAAACTACAATCTTATACTGATCTAAAATAGATAATAAACCTGCTATCACAAGGAAGAGATGGTCATCATTAGAAGGAGATGGCTTGTGGCGGCTGTGGCTTCGTGTTGGAGCGGGTCGTACAATCTGATGTCCATGTCGATGGAAAGACACTTCCTGTAACCCGAAACTGCTCCTGTAGGCTGGGCCTCATGGAGGGGAGTGTTAGCGAGTCTGATGGGCAAGCAGCACCTTCATGGATGCCTTCCGTGTGTATATGGGTGTGAATGGGGGAATGCCATGTATTATGAATATCCATACATTATTGGTATTTGAGTAGTAGCAAAGAGCTAAAAAGCAGGATTGGAGTCGGCCACAACTAGCCTTTAAAGATTTGTATTTGCTAATTATTCAAATGTTGCATACCAACCTCAGCTATCACCTCGTTGTTGGTGTTGTCCTTTGGTTCTGTGGGGGGAATAAAAGCTGTTGACGAGTCATTGGAGCTCTCTTTTTCCTCCTAGATATATAGAAAGAAAGATGGATAAATGAATATATAGATAGACAGATAGATCGGTAGATGATAGCTTCAGACTAGAAACAGCTAACACACAATACATGCACCTGTGTGAGTCCTGGACTAGGTTGTGGTGCAGCCTGAACTGGTTTTGGTTCCTCCACTGCGCCATTCTTCACTGCCTCCAGTGCAGTGGTAGTTGAATCTAGACTGACTTTGGGAGTAGAGCGGGGACTGGCCTGAGGACTGGTCTCATTGTTGTTGTTCTGCTTTAATAGGTGACTCTTTATCAAGCTGGGAGTTCTGGAAAAAAATTAAAATACAATGGCAATTTAATAAGCATACACTATTGGAAAATATCTGCTATGAAGTGTGCAAAATATTGTATTGTATCTATTTGTGGATTAGGGCAAATGCAACAGATCAAGTCTATGCTGATTGATTATTAGATGACATGAAACTGGTTCCAATTTGTGATTTATTGACACATATTTTGATTTAACTCTGAGCTTTGGAGCGTCATGGCAGGTGACAGTCACTGGTATTGAGTATTTAGCTCTTCCAAACTGTCCCATGTTATTTGTTATTATTTTCGTCACATGCAGTGTCTGTTGAACACTGTGGAGTCACTTTTTTGTCTTTTTAGTGAGATGTGGAACAACCATGCCAGTGCATCACAATTCTTTGCCAGATGTTGGAAGCTGAAAATCACAAATTAACTTCAAACTGGACTGGAAGATATTTCCGCTAAAGGCGGCTCTGACATCTTTTGGTACAGTGAATGACTGTTAATGTCATGGAATACAGCTAGACAGACTGCTTGGTGTGTTGTACAGTTCTGCTGCATGAGTAGCCAAGGAAGACAACATCTGGCTACTGTATTTTGTTGGCTATGAAGATTGTGACACCACGAGTGTAAACAACTCAGCCCTTATAGGTTATGCTCACCTCACAATGGGTATCGGGGCTGTTTGGTCATGAGCCATGCTGGCATGCAGCCACGTTTTGAACAGACCTCCCCGCCAGAATAACATTAGAAATTACCTGAATGACATATCCCTTGTGCCTGACAGTGTTTCATCCAGACTCACTTGCCTCAAAGTAAATTGGATAGGCTATAAGGAAATCCACTCAACACATTTTCAACATGCGCTTAGCACCTCGGGGGGACATCCCATAGGGCTAGAGAGCCTGCCACCGAGCTACAGCTGGACAGCTTGGAGTAGTGTGTTAGACTCCTGGGTTTTAGCAAATGGTTATAGAATCCAGTTTCTGCAACATCCCCCTCCCTTTGCAGGGTCCATGTGACTGGTTAAGGACCCGTTAGTGGCAAATATTTTGGCCCAAGAGATTCTCACCCGCCTGCAGAAGGAGGTGATATGGAGAGTAGACTGCAGCTTGCTGGGAGTTTAAACATGTTCTCATTCCCACAAAGACAGGGGCCTGCATCCCATCTTAGACTTAAGGTGACTAAGTTCCCTCACAGTGTCAGCGTTCCTGAACCTTCATGAAAGTGTTCTCCTTGTTAAAATATTTTCAGGTAGGCAGGTGGTTGGAAATGGAAAGCTCTCAGACGTTATTGGGTATTCCGCTGCAGTGGGGTTGACCTCTATGGCTCTTCTCAGGACTCGGTCACTGCAGAGGTCGTTAGACAATTTCTATTTCTATCCAAAACATGACAGGTGTGTGAAGATTAAGAAGATGCCATCATGTACCATGTCCTTTGGAAAGTCCCTTTAGATAACATAAGCATTTAATCCCAATAGATTTAAGTGTCTACGGATAGTGAGGATTGTGTGGAAGGCCACTGGGAAGGGCCAACACATCAATGTTTTGAAGTTGAGACCAATCTACTGGGCCATGCTAGCATCATCTTCCTATTAAGAACAGATAACTCCTCCATTTTGTACCACATAAATAAACAGAGGGGCCTCAGATCCCTTAGCTGTTTTCAGGTCGCCAAGAAGCTCTTACTGTGGGCCTTTCCTCTAGTGTGGGGCCTACTCCAAGAAAATACTTAATTTGGCGGTTGTAGCTTTACTATTGTCCCAATTTGGCAAACCATTGCGAAAGCTGGTTTTGGGGGTTAGCGAGCATTTCCGTCAAGGTAATGGAGAATTACCTTGACTGCCAAGGGCCAACTGTGGTCCTCGGCAGTCAAGGTAACGCTCCTTTTCCAGGCAGGCAGGAAGTCTGATTTGGCAAGCCAAACACTCACTGAGTTGAACACGGCTGTTTTTCAGACCATACGCAATGCTAGAGCGCCTTCCATTCACTGTTGCTTCTGTGTATGGGAAAGGTGAATGGACTTGCACTTTTTTAGCAGCTTTCTAGTTTACCATCAGGACTATCGAAGCTTTCACATCCATTCACACACCTTGGTGAAGTGAGTGACGTTGAAATAGACAGGTTGTAATTTGAACTATAGAAATATGACCATTGCCATCTCTTGTCACTCAAAACGAACTGGATGCACTGATAGATGGCGAGGCAAGTCTTCTAAGGTCTGTCACTGGACTGATATACAGTTCCAATGGTATAAAAGATGGCATAACTCAAGATGAAGTCTGTGGTATAAAAGATGGCATAACTCAAGATGAAGTCTGTGGTATAAAAGATGGCATAACTCAAGATGAAGTCTGTGGTATAAAAGATGGCATAACTCAAGATGAAGTCTGTGGTTTAAAAGATGGCATAACTCAAGATGAAGTCTGTGGTATAAAAGATGGCATAACTCAAGATGAAGTCTGTGGTATAAAAGATGGCATAACTCAAGATGAAGTCTGTGGTATAAAAGATGGCATAACTCAAGATGAAGTCTGTGGTATAAAAGATGGCATAACTCAAGATGAAGTCTGTGGGGATGGTCATTGTTTGGTGTAATTGATCCATGGTTGTAGCCACACATTTAAATTGGGAAAAGGTTAGTGCATTGTGATTTATCTATTTTGACATGCCATCTTGTCTTTTGTGGAGTTTTTTTTTCTCATATGAAGTTATTTGTTACTTCTATACTTCCATTAATTTCATTCCTTACTTTATTCCCTTCTTCTCTTTCTTCTCTGGCTTGTGTTTGGAGACCCTGCTCCTGGAGGCAAGGGAAATGTGGATGTACAGGACTGTCATAATGATGACAGGAAGATAGAATGCGGCTATAGCTGTCCCAAACGTCACTGCAGGGTTCGAAAGAAACTGTGGAAAGAAAGAAAACCCCTTCATGATCCATAGAAAAGGTTTATACATATGCATTTCATATAAACACTGAGTTACCAGTTCATTAGGTGCACATATACAGTCTAATGCAATCCAAAACTCCTGAAATCAATCCTGTCTTTAAGTTTTTGTTCATACTCTTTGGTTTAAATAGGCTGTTTATGTTCAAGGTTGCAGTGGTAGTGATTGTAGTGGTGGTCTTTTATTGCACTTCATCATAATAAAAGATAGTTAAGTAACCATACATTAGTGGTATTTGAGTAGTAGAACAAGTAGCAAAGAACAAAAAAGTGGGGTTGCAGTCAAGTCAAGCATGTCGGCCACAAATGGGGTAAGCGAGAGTTCAGGAAGGAAGAGCCAACACTAGTAAGCAATCAACCGATCCATCACTTTGTCTCCAAGCCAATCGTATTGTTGCTGACAAAAGTGTGCTCTGCTGCGGTCAGTTGTCATTCTCAGCTCTGAAACGAATGCAACCCTCCTCCACCCCAGTCACCTCCAGGCAGCAGGCCGCCATACTCCTTATTTATCATTGGATGACAGCAACTCCCTTCTTCACCACCACCACCAGTGTCTGGACTCCAGGGGATTCTGCCGGATCAGAACTCAGAGCCACGGCCCCGTGTTTGTCCTGCTTCAGGATGGAGTTCGATCGCCAAAGACTTTGCACTATTCATTGTTGTACCAATGTAATAAATGTAAATTCGGAACAAGTCTCTCCTGATTGAACTTGCCTTTAAAGTTTTTAATTTGCTGCTGATATGTTACATGAATGTTGGGGTACTAACGTTAAATGGATACCAATTTCATCATGAGATTGCCAAAGATCGTCTGTCACCTCCAGGGATACAATCCTCATGTTTTTTTGTGTTTGGATAATGTGTTTGCTTCCTATGAAGGGAACCAGCTCGTTTAAACAGTTTATGTCAGCATTTAAAGAAAATAGTTAGACATATCACATATATTTAACCTTTAAAGAGGTTTAGGGATTAAACCCCGGTGTTACTCAAGTTACAACCGGACTATTTTCCACTTCCCTGGAGTTAACACAAGGAGACAGCCAACTAGATATTTTACCCTAGGGGCTGCGAGTAAGCCAGAAGTTGGGTGTTGTTCTTCTCCGACTATATTTCCCCGGTGTAAGACTTGATACTAATTTACAACAATAATGGTACCGCCAGCAAAATACCTCTGCTAATTAGAGCCATGCTCTACTTTGCGGTTGTCGTGTCAAAGCAGGCGACTAATAGATATTCTTTGAAATTATCTCCAGTAAGTGCATCTTAACCCACACAGGCTCTGCCCTCTGCTAGACTCTATGGGTTATTGTATCCTCCAATCACGAGCATGCATTTGGCCACTGGACATTTGCATAAGCATAGCCAGCCAATCAGGATGCGCTACCTGAATACCCGCAGATCCCACAGTATTTACTGTAGGTCCATCCTTCTTCTCTACAGTGAAAGGGGAGCAGCAATGGGATCACAACAGCTGTTAATGAACTTGGGTGTGTTGGGTGTTTTACTGGCATCTGTCCAGCCTGATGCCACACATTTTCAGATTGACATTCTGGGCTGTAGCATCAAATTAATGGATTGATTCATGAATTTGCAGAAGCAGCAGGTTGTGTGGTGTATATCGCTCCTGTGGGCTAGGACTGTGATGATCTCCTGGGAGCCCCTGTCATCACATATTGGCTCTTCGGATTTCTTCTGTCAATCAGTGCTTTCAAAATCTGGAGGTGGAAAAATAATACCTCAGCCGCACGCTCACCTTTAGAGGGCAGCTGAGGCTAAACATAAAGTACGACAGAGAGGAGGAGGGAGCATTGGCAAGCAAAGCCCTGATGCCTCTGGCCTCCTCCACTTCCGTGTCAGCAGAAAGGTGCTGCTTGGAGTAGACATCTGGATGGTCCTGTGCTCCCCACCCCTACCTCAAGACCGTCAGCGCACAGCCCATCTGGTGGCACTGCTGGGGCTCGTACACAGCCTTCTTTTGATGCCGGGAAGCACAAACACATTTCTGTTACTTTCCCCATCAGTATGGCAAAGTGGGTCTGTTTATCAACAGACATACAACCAAAGCCTGGAACATCCCTTTTTGAGAGGGTGGGGCCATTCTGTTAGCTTCAGGTAGCCACGTTAGGTACGTTGAGAGTAGAGAGGAGGGTGTAGCCTGTGTAAGCTTGTAAGGAAGATCACAATATTGTAACCCTAGTTCTATAACAACAGACAGAGACCTCTACCAGGGGAGCCTTGTATCTCCGATGCCGCCTGCTGAAGAGGATGACGGATGGCATACAGCTGCGTGAGCTGGCGTATGTAACTGGGGGTCTGCATGGTCTCTGATAGGCACTTCCTGATTAGCTGGCTGTACCTACGCAAGCTTTCAGTGGACAAATGTGAGTTTGTTATGGCTCCACCTGTGCTCATAGAACTAGGGTTACAATAGCTGAACCTTCATTTCTGATCGCGAGTAGCTGCAACATTAAGTGATTAAAGGGCTGCAGGAAAACGCGGCCTTGTGTTCCTCGTTACCGTCTCTCTGACTGGGGATGTTGATACTAGCAGTGGCAGAATAAGTATTCCAAAGTAAAACTTCTAAGTGACTTCTGAAGCAAAACATTTTATAGTCAAACTTGTAAGAACATTGTCAGCACAATCTCACGGTTGAGCTTTCAATTCTAATCAAACACTTAGTAGTTTACTGATTTGAATTATTATTTGAATCACTTGAGGGGCCTTTTCTAAGTTATGTTAAGATACAGGGCATCAGAATAGTGATATAATTCCACAATCTAAACATCATAGCAACTCTTTTGGTTGGGCCCAGCTACGAGTAAAGTGTATTCCCAACATAGTCTAACAGCAGTTTGTGAAAAAGTAGTAATACTTCCACTTGCTAAGCACGACTTTCAAACTAATGCATTTATTCTAAGTCTTCTTTGTGGAGTCATGTGCAATATGAAGATAGGTTTAGGCACAAATGAACAAAGTGAAGGAAAGCCACTCAGTTTCAGAACGCTGTCACCAACACGTCAGTCAACAACAAAGCTTTGGACCTCACAGCCTCCAACACGGGTCCTGTGGTTCAAAGTCATGTGTTTGTTTGACGGAAAACAATCCTAATGACTACAAATTTGCATCGTTTTTAACACGAGTAAACTGGGAAAAAGGAACGTTCTTGTTCATGTACACAAAGCTCTATATTTTAATGATGTGACTATTTCCACAACTGCTGTGAGAGGGTGGTTTCACACTAGTGGTTCTGACCTTTTGTAGCTTTGGTATGTTTTCTAGTTTCAGTTTTTAATGACTTTACCTGAATATAACACTCTCCAGGTGGCACTGTTCGCTGTCCAACGATGAACTGCCAGAACAAGATGGCCGGAGCCCACAAGATAAAGGACAGGATCCAGGCGGCTGCAATCATTAATCCAGCCATCTTAGTTGTTCTTCTTGCCGGATATGTGAGGGGTTTGGTCACGCAGAAATAGCGATCAAAGCTGATGATCAATAAATTCATCACTGAGGCGTTTGAGACAACATAATCTAAAGCTAGCCACAGGTCACAAACCACCGGCCCAAGTGGCCAGTAGCCAACAATGATGTAGACCGTGTACAAGTTCATGCTGAAAGCCCCGATGATCAAGTCAGCACACGCTAATGAAAACAAGAAATAGTTATTGACAGTTTGTAGGTGGCGGTTTACTTTGATGGAAAGCATAACTAAAATATTCCCTGTGACAGTCACAAAGCTCAAGGATCCAGTAACCAGTGCAATAAAAAACATCTCCAGGGCTTTGTAGGAACTTCCTGCCCCGGCTTCTTCGTCCACCAGAGAGCAGAATGAGGAATCATTGGAGGACATGTTGCAGGAGCTGTTGGACATCATGTCCGCTGGTTGGATGAGCGATGACCCTGCAGGAGAAAGAGACACATGAGAAGATGGACAAAGACAGAGTGAGGTTGCGTCTGCATCAGCGTCATCATGCAGAACACCTGCCATTTCATTATAAGGCAAGCAATAAGCACTCATGCTGCTTCACAATAACAACACTCAACCTTTTGCCAATGCAATGCTATTAATGTGAAGGAGCAATGACAATGTATCTGTATCATTAAAACTGCTTTTAACGGTAGTTGTACTTTATTGACAAATTGTACTTTATTGATTCTTGTTGTTCTGACTTTGTTCTCATAGTAAAATGCACTTAGTCAAAGTCTATTTGGATAAAAGCATCAGCTAAATGTAATGTTTGGTAGACAGTAAGAACCAAAACTCAAAAATGCTGAGATTCCACATAAATACAAAGGTGCTCACAGCTGATAACACAAATAACAAACAGTAGTAGTAAAGAAAGTAGTAAAATGGTGTCTCATGTTGTGCACAGCCACACAACTACATAGGTCCTATTTTAGATACACACATTGTGGTACACACAGAAAATAATGTGAATGGACTAATATTTCTCATTGTCAGACCACCCAAAGCTCTTCAACACGACATGACACAATCCACACACTGATGGGAGGAGCCACCATGTGCCAATCAGAATGAACTAACATTAATGGGGTCATAGGGTTAATTGTCTCGTCCAGGGACATGTCACCATGGACCAGCGGAGCCGGGATTGAACGACCCTGTTCTCCCCAATGTGACTAAATAATGTGTGAGGATATGGTTTATACCACTGGATAAGCCTGACTGAAGTTCCTACATGAGTCATGTACTGGTGCTGATGGTGTCAGCTTTAAACCCTGAGATGAGCTTACCCCTTTGGCTCAGAGGAGAAGCTGCTCGCTCACAGCCACAGAATATTTTAATGACTATGGTGCAAATCAATCCTCACAGGCTTCATGGAGAGAGGCTGTTCACTGAGCACGCACTATCTTATGCCCAGCATGCAGTTAGGCTCATTGCAGCCAGTAGTCAGACTCATTGTAGTCAGGCTCATTGTAGTTAGGCTCATTGTAGTCAGGCTCATTGTAGCCAGGCTCATTGTAGCCAGGCTCATTGCAGCCAGTAGTCAGACTCATTGTAGTCAGGCTCATTGTAGTTAGGCTCATTGTAGTTAGGCTCATTGTAGTCAGGCTCATTGTAGCCAGGCTCATTGTAGTCAGGCTCATTGTAGCCAGGCTCATTGTAGTCAGGCTCATTGTAGCCAGGCTCATTGTAGCCAGGCTCATTGTAGCCAGGCTCATTGTAGCCAGGCTCATTGCAGCCAGACTCATTGTAGTCAGGCTCATTGTAGTTAGGCTCATTGTAGTCAGGCTCATTGTAGCCAGGCTCATTGTAGCCAGGCTCATTGCAGCCAGACTCATTGCAGCCAGACTCATTGCAGTTAGGCTCATTGTAGTCAGGCTCATTGTAGCCAGGCTCATTGCAGCCAGACTCATTGCAGTTAGGCTCATTGTAGTCAGGCTCACATGTCCCTTCTGTAATTGCAGTTGTAGCTATTGTAACTCCATTAAAAGGTATATTATATTTTCAATCTAAAAATAAGTAAAACTTTTCAGTACATTTTGCTTTGAAAATGATTTAAGTTTAAATAAAGAGTTTAGAGTGGTGATGTTTTGTATCTCCACCCCAGCTGGCCCGGTCGTATCACCTCGCTATTAGACCAGTACTGAGTACTGAGCAGAGTACTGAGTCCCTGGTGCTGAGTACCCGTCTGTCCTCAGTCCAGGGGACTTGTCAATCACATTGTCTGTGTGCATTTTGGATTAAATAAAGTAGCATCGTGGTTGTAGACCTATTGGTTCTGAGCATGTGGTCACATGCTCAGAACCAATAGGTCTACAACCACGATGCTACTAAAGGGAGGCTCAAGTTTAGAAGTAATAGTACTAATATAATAGTACTAATATAATAATAGTTGTATTTACAGAACACGTTTGACAGACAAAGAGGTCACAAAGTGATGTACAGATTAAAAAACACAGTAAAAAACACATTAAAAGACGTAGCAGCAAAAAATAAAACAAAACAAATAAAAAAACGGATAAAAGCAGATAAAAGCATGTCGTAGGTATTTAAACAAACGCCAACATAAACAAGTAAGTCTTTAGTTTTTTAAAAGACATCAATGAATCAGCAAACCAAATATGTAAAGAGTATATGTAAATACTGGTAAAGAGTCCCAAAGCTCAGGAGCGACCGACGTTAAAAGCTCGGTCACCACGGGTCTTAAAGCCAGTGTGTGGGACGGACTGAAGGGTTAGCTGGTTGGACCTGAGGCTGTTGTACATGTGCGCAGTACTTCAGCCACATATGATGGAGTCTGACCGTCAAGCGCTCTGTATGTGAGGGTGAGGATTTTAGGAGCCAGTGAATGGGGGTGATATGAGACCGTCTGTTTGTCCTCGTCAGTACTCTGGCAGCAGCATTCTGGATTATCTGAAACCGGTTTATTGCAGTTTTACTGAGTGCGGAGACAAGTGTGTCGCAGTAATCAATGCGTGGAGAGATAAAGGCGTGTATGATCATTTATAAATCAGCCGTAGATGAAATAGATCTCAATTTGGAAATTTTTTGTAGGTGGAAGAAACATGATCTAGACAGTTGTTTCACGTGGGGGTCCAGTGACAGGGATTTATCAAATATTACCCCTAGATTACGCAGATTTAGGCGGACAGCAGAGGAGAGTGGACCAATGCTCTGCTTGACCATAGACACAGCATCATCAGGTGCAATAACTAGAACCTCCCTCTTATTCTCATTTGGTTGTAAGCCATTTCCTGCTATCAAGTCCTTGGTGGCATTTACTAGCAGGCTGGTTAGCATGAACGCCTCACTGGGTTTAAAGGAGACATAGAGTTGGATATCATCTGCATACAGATGATAAGCAACATTATAGGTTTTAATGATCTGTCCTAGAGGTAATCAATATAAAGAAAATAACAGAGGCCTCAGGACCGAGCCCTGCGGTACCCCACAAGACAGTGGAGAGAGAGACAGTAAAACTTCTGTTAGCGAGGTAAGATATAAACCGCTCCAGCGCTGTGCCAGATATGCCAGAAATCACGTAGCCTCTCCATCAGGATGTGATGGTCTACGGTGTCGAACGCACAACTGCGGTCGAGGAGCACTAAAACAGAACAGTCACCTGCGTCAGATGACATTAAAAAGTCATTTGGAACCCTCAGGTGAGCGCTTTCAGTCTGTTTGTGAAACCCGGACTGGAATTTGTCAAGCACATTGTGCGTCTCCAATGCAGCAGTAAGTTAGCCGGCCACTACCTTCTCTAAGATTTTTGAAATATGCCTGTAGTTTGAGGGCAATGCAGGATGTAAGTTAGTTTTTTCAAAATAACGGCTGGATAGTAGCATGTTGGAAATAGGAGGGGACCCTTCCTTTTTTTGTGATCAATTTTTTTTATTGATTTCTAGATATGCAGATAAAGAAAAAAGATGTACAATACATAAAACGCAAAATCATAATAAATAATAATACAAATTAAAAATTAAAAAATACAAAGAAATAAAGAATAGTAATGAGAGATGGAAAATATAAAACATACATATGCATACCTACACATATACATATATCTATATACACACCTGTGTGTACACACCCATCTAAATACTCTCAAAACTATATATACATATGTATGTACACACATATCTACATATACCATATAACTACACACATTGTTTAAACCCCCTCCCACTGTTAGCGATACCCTCCCCCCTTATACATCTACAAATATAAGATAGTTATTAACCTAGCCTTAATATCAATATTACCTAACATCCATTTATTTTTCCAATAACCTTCAATGATACCAGCCATAAAATGTCCTTATATGCTGATGACATTTTAATATACGTTGATAAAGTCCCCACGTCCATTCCTCTATTTTAAGTCCCTTTACAGGATTCAGTTCCCTGTCAGGTTAGAAGTTTAATTGGACTAAATCAGCTCTCTTACCTTTAAATCAATATTTAATACCAAGTACCCTACCTACTAATATCCCTATCGTTAAACATTTCAAATACCTTGGCATAGAAATCTTTAAATCCCTAAACACAACCATCTCAAGAAACTACCTGGACATATATAAACGTATTGCATCTGACCTTAACAGATGGACTCAGAATCCTGAATCTATACAGACTCAGGTTTCAATTGTGAAGATGGATGTCCTACCGAGAGTTAATTTTTTCACATCTATGTCACCCTTATTCCCACCACCTAATTATTGGACTAAACTCCACTCCCTAATCTCCTAATTCATCTGGGGCGGGAAACAACCACGAATCAAGATGTCCACACTACCAAGGCAAAAACCTAAAGGTGGTCTCTCAGTTCCTCACTTTAAATATTGTTTTTGGTCTTTTGTTCTGAGACCACTCTCAATCTGGTTGAACCCTCAGGCGTCTTTATCTTGGAAGCTAATTGAAGAAAATCTAGCCGCACCACGCAGATTAGAGGACCTGATTTTTTCCAATATTCCACCTAAACAAGCTAAACTCTCACTTGGCCCAATTTTATCATTTGCACTATTAATATGGCAGATGGCTGAAAAAGAGACCAAAACAAATCTTAAATGGCATCGCGATACTCCAATCTTTAATAACTGTCGAATACTTACTGGTGGGGTCCCATTTTTTACATCTTCATCAACTTGGGCCAGCAAAAAGATACACAAACTAACAGATATCTTTAATGAAAATGGTTGAGGTCATTTAATGATATACATACTACCTATGAGATACAGGATCATCTTTTTATCTGTATCTATAACTAAAGGCTTCACTCAAAGCATACGGGGTACCATGGAAGGATCCTTTGGGATCACACCGCCTGCTTTCTATTTTCAACACTCAAGCGATTAATATCCAAACTGCACTTTTGGTTTTCTGTCTTCTTACAAACCCTTACATATCGAACAGGTCTGGGCCAAAGACCTCCAACACATGAGAATGTGCAGATAGACTGGGATTACATTTGGAAAGGTAAAACTGAGACCTCGAAGAAAAAAAAGAAGCTAAAATGCACGGCGCTAATGGAGGGGACCCTTCCTCTGGACATCCATCTTAACCGCTGGAGCCGATCCCAGCTGTCAAGGGGTGAAGGCAGAGTTCACCTGGACAAGTCTCCAGTCCATCACAGGACAGACAAAGAGACAGACATTCACGCTCACATTCACACCTACGGGACATTTACAGTCCAGTTAACCTGAGCAGCATGTCTTTGGACTGTGGGAGGAAGCCGGAGAACCCGGAGAGAACCCACGCTGCCACGGGGAGAACACGCAAACTCCACACAGAAGGACCTGCCAGACCAGTATCCGAACCACAGACCCTCTTGCTGTGAGGCGTCAGTGCCACTACACCACCGTGCAGCCCGACAATGACCTCCAGACAATGAGGAATTAAAAGTCTATGTCAAGGCAAGACCAAATACAGCGGGTCCTCCAAAAAACGACTGTAAAATATTTACATTTTTGTGATGATTAGATTAGCTGTCAGAACTATTAGCAAAAAAAGCCTCTTCCTGTTGAATATGAATGTGATCAGGTCATAACAGATCATCACAAACATAAAGACATAGAAAATGCTAATCTTAATGTTTATTCACACACTCTCACACCAGTATGGAGTGTCCTGCTGGTAGTTGGGTTGAGGGGCTGCTGGTGTCTCAGGGTGTCTGTGCAGTCTGCAGACCGTAAACCAGACTGAAGAACTATTTGAAGAAGTGTTTTTGTGATGACATGATGACCAGAGGTGGAGATCATGGATCCCTCTGACAGCACTGCTCATTGCGTCCATTACGGTGGCGATCCAGTGAGTCAGTTTACTTGAGGCGGCCAGATCCAATGACAATGAACAAAAACAGAATATTATAATCCATCTGAAATGTTGAAACCTGCAGGATGTAATCAGACAGCACTTCAAAGCACCAAGGCTATTGAAGCCAATGCGTCTACCGACCTGTGCTGGGAACCAGAGCTTTACACACATGTTCTTTCACAACACGCTGAGTCAACAGTTACTCTGTTGATGTTGAACTCTTTACACAGAGCAACTGTCTGGCTCTGATAACTCTGACTGCAGGAAGTGCACAAAAAATGCTGCAGAACCAAGTATTTAAATGTTTAAACATTAAAGCAGAACTGCAACCATTTTCCATCTCCAAACGTAATCTTTGCATGCCTTGTTGAAAACAATGATGAGAAATCTGTCAAATGACTTCATGTTAACTGGACATGATGGACGCCTCTGTGTCTCCCTGTTGCACCAAACCATCAGAGCATTCAGAAGATGCTCTCTCCCTCCAGCGGCACTGACACAGTTCACTTGTTTGCTTGTAGTTCGGCCTCACAGAGGCCCTCGACTGGATGTTCTGGGTAACCTTCTCCTCCAATCGCGGCCATCCGCCCACTGAAGATTTGCATACAGGTGGCCAGCCAATCAGGTCGTTCATACTATATAAAATGGAATATATCAAATATGTCAACTCAGATATTTATCCATGTCTTTAACTTCAACAGTTTTACTGGGACAGAGATCCTTGGAGTGCTAAAAGAATTGAATCCCAGTAAAGCCACTCGGCCAGGTAACTTACAGCCTGATTGACATCCGTTTTATTTTTTTTGCTGAACCTCTATGTCACTTTTTGTGTTTGACCTTATCAACAGATAAAAACCCAGAGGACAGCTGCCGTTGTTTTTCCCCTCTTGAAGGAGGCCAGCCGGCGGCCTGAACCAACAACTCTGTCTCGGCTCACACAAAGAAGTGCCTGTCTACCATACTCTCTACATTCAGTCAGGGTTTTGCATAATACAGAGCTGTCACTGCTGCAATAAAGGTCATACACAATATACCTGAAGCCCAGACAGCAAGCAGTGCTGTCTTTCTGGTCCTGGACCTCTTCAGGCCCTTTCTGACCACAACACTGGGACGATTTCAAGCTATTGCTTTTTCAGAACATGCAGTTCAGGGATCTCAGACACAGAATTCAGGCTTTTTAGTCAGAGGGTGCTACTTTGAAAGTTGCAAAGTTAGTTTCTGGGCCATTTATTATTTATTGTGTACAAAAATAGTCACGGGACAAAGGAAGGTACCTTTTGACTTCTTTGTGGCACAGATCTTGGGTTGACTCCTCTGTAGGAATATTGCGTTTCCTTTGCTATAAACCCATCATACGTGTCTGTGAAAAGGCTATTGTCAGAGCAAATTTATATGACATGGACATTTTAAGATCCCACGTCCACTGACCTGGCTGAGCTGCTGTGGTCCACGAGTCACCGAGATAACTTTAGACCTAAACGGCAGATAGAAATGTGGATGAAGAATGCAGTCGGAGAAGAAATGGGATTTGGAATTGGAAAGAGTGCGAAAGCAGATTTAGCGGATTTAGAGAAAGCTTTCGCAGTGGAACAAATGAGACGACAAACTGAAGGGCTGAATGGGAGCTAGAAGGCGAGAGCTCAGTTTGAGGAGGAAGGTGAGCTGGTGAGGAAGAGTCGGCTCACAGGACATTTTGAATAATTCACCTTTGGTGCCAAAGTTCAGTCAGAGAGATGTTGAGAGGTTTTCATGACGTTTGAATGTGCTGCAGACGCTGAAACACCCAGCAGCCTGGCTGCAGGGTGTTCATCACTGTGAAATCCCAAAACTACACTGAGACCAGGGACTGAGACCAGGGACTGAGACCAGGGACTGAGACCAGGGACTGAGACCAGATACTGAGACCAAGGACTGAGACCAGGGACTGAGACCAGAGACTGTATTCAGCACAACTCAGCAGCCTTTCTTGGCTTCTGCCTTTGAGGTCTGGACGACTCGGACAGTTGATCATTCGGGGTGGTCAGTAGATCATAAATGCAGGGTGTTTCAGAGGTTCAGGGCGTTTCAGAGGTTCAGTTAAGATGTTCAGGGTGTTTCAGAGGTTCAGGGCGTTTCAGAGGTTCAGTTAAGATGTTCAGGGTGTTTCAGATGTTCAGGGCGTTTCAGAGGTTCAGTTAAGATGTTCAGGGTGTTTCAGATGTTCAGGGCGTTTCAGAGGTTCAGTTAAGATGTTCAGGGTGTTTCAGATGTTCAGGGCGTTTCAGAGGTTCAGTTAAGATGTTCAGGGTGTTTCAGAGGTTCAGGGTGTTTCAGAGGTTCAGTTAAGATGTTCAGGGTGTTTCAGAGGTCCATCTTTATTCTCAGATCGTACATGAAGCCCTGGAGGAGGATCCCCACTGACCTCTGGAACACAAAAGGCCTTTTAGAGCTTGAAGCGCGAGCGCTCCCTTCTTCACATGTTGCTGTGCGTATCAGCACATGTCCTTATTCATATGTATTTCAATTAATTGTGGATTAAAATAACATGTCTTTCTTTTTTCTTGACAATCAACCCTTGAAATGATGCAGGTACTTGCAAATGACGTGGTAGTACAAAATGTAAACCATACTTTGGTGTTTCATTCTTACCTCTTGACTTAAGATTTCATGAAACGTGTTTTGGTGATGATTTGGTCAAAGTGCATTGAAGTCCTGATTGACGGTCATGTCTTTGAGGGATGGTGGGATTCTTTCTTGAAGCAGGGCTTCATGTGTCATAGTCTGTTGGGACTGTATTGTTGTATATTATACTTGAGCTGGACAGTGTCGTAGACCCTTCACAGCAGCTTCCATATGCACAGGATGGTCTAACGAGAGTGTCGTGAAAGCTACGAGCACGGAGGCTTTCCCTGGTCGGAGGACACAGATTGAGTTGCACACATCACTAGAAGGATAAAACCACTGGAGCGCAGGTTGCGAGCTTCGGACGCAGCCAGAACATGAGCCTCCACCTCCAGGACATAACGGGTCAATGTGAGAGGACATCATGGCCCATCTGGCATTAGTTCTCGCTTTATTGTGCAGATGATGTATGTATCAAGTCTAAAATAGAGCCCCATTTAGAACAACTCTAAGATCTGGGCCTCGGAGATTCTTACGTTTTCAAAGGTGTTTGGGTTGATTTTGTTATTGAGCTTGTGAATCTGGGATATCAATCCTCTGCTTCTCAAGTTCATATGTTCACCATGTGAAATCCTATTTTATAAATCAGAAAAGCAGATCAAGAAAAGGTACAAATATGAAAAGTACGGTGCGTTGCACATTGTTTTCTTTTTCTCACAGTCTATAGCGCTGCACCGCCATGAAGCCATCAAGGAGAGGATGGAGGAGATACCAGCAGTGAGAAGCACTGGCTCTGAAGACAAAGTCTCAGTTCCCTGAAGACTCGCCAACGAAGCAGGAGAAGACCAAGAGGTCCAAACCCGTCCAGAGCTCGCCGGTCATCGTCCGGTCTGAAAGGAGTCGTTCCGCAGCCGCTGCTGACCGACCACACGTCTCGGACCAACCAATGAAAGCGATGACGCCGACGCCACTGAACAGCCACCTGGAGCTGACGGTCACAGCTTAGGGTTAGTGTTTAGTAAACATAATAATGCTTTTCACGTTTCAGACAAAAATCTTACTATTGTGGACCAATTTAGAATGTTTTTGAAAACATTGCTGGGCAGTGTTTTGTAATAACATGTTGCATAACATGTTAATAACATGTTTTGTGATACATGTTACATAACATGTTAATAACATGTTTTGTGATAACATGTTACATAACATGTTAATAACATGTTTTGTACTAACATGTTACATAACATGTTAATAACATGTTTTGTAATAACATGTTACATAACATGTTAATAACATGTTTTGTGATACATGTTGCATAACATGTTAATAACATGTTTTGTGATAACATATTACATAACATGTTAATAACATGTTTTGTGATAACATATTGCATAACATGTTAATAACATGTTTTGTGATAACATGTTGCATAACATGTTAATAACATGTTTTGTGATACATGTTGCATAACATGTTAATAACATGTTTTGTGATACATGTTGCATAACATGTTAATAACATGTTTTGTAATAACATGTTACATAACATGTTAATAACATGTTTTGTGATACATGTTGCATAACATGTTAATAACATGTTTTGTGATACATGTTGCATAACATGTTAATAACATGTTTTGTGATACATGTTGCATAACATGTTAATAACATGTTTTGTGATAACATGTTCGACAGCGATACAGCTCAACAGCAGTGGCTGTGAAATACATTTCATGTATTTATTTAGATTTCTTTTGTTTAAAAGGTTCACGTTCCTGCAGAGATCAAACACTCTTCAGACTGAATACATAATAACCTGACGTTAAAAACTACTTTCTACGTATTCAGATTGTGACGAATAAATCAGACTGTGCTCGGTGCAGAGCTTCTTTTGAATGCACAGATATATCATTTCATGTTATAGATGAAACTAAACAGTATAATATGAAAGAAGTTCAGCACTATGAACACGCCGCTATATGTTTGAATGATGAAACAGTTGTATTTAATGTGAGCTGGATTACATGCTTCACAAAATACACATTTGAAATACTGTGACATCAATGTGTTCATAATGCATCAGCCCACATTTACATCCACACGCTGACCAGCACACAGCCATGAGCACATGGATGCACACGTTTCATACAATATATAATACACACGCAGAACTCCCTCAGGTAGGACTACACAGCATGGCGTGTTTAAACATGCATGTACTGCATCTGCAGTGTGGGAATCATGTATGTGCATCTCGAAGGCAACACATTGCTCTTGGACAACAACGTGCAACAAGCAATATGCTCTTTAAATGTTATTCTGCCGCTCTAGAAAGATTAGTCAACTCTTTATTATTGTTATTCTGGAGGATACACACAATATTATATTGGCAATAATGTAATATAGGTTAAGTGATATATGAACTTGATACAGAGTACAATGTTACTATGCACATATGCAATGTATATTTAATGTCTCGCATGATGTCTTGCATGTTTAAATGTTATACATAACGGCTACATTGCTGTTTAGAATTCATAATTTGTCTACTTTGTGTTGCTTCAAAACTTTATTTGGCACGTATTGTGTACTATTGGTGTTGTTACATTAAGGAGTTTTTTGTTGATTCATTTTCTGTCTCGTGAGCGTGAAAAACAAACATAGTTGCTTTGCGCTCCATGATTTTGGATTGAAAGCAGATGTCTCTCAATCAGCTGCTTCAAAATAAAACTGAAATGATTTGCGTGGGTAAATGCTACATGGAGGTCATGGACATAAATCATAAACATTGGGAACCCTTCAGCCAGGTTATATACAGTATTATAATTTTATTTTAAAAGTCTGATTTTTTATTTTTATTTTACAGTGTTATTAATATCCGGCCTGGCGCTGTGATAGGCGTGGCGGTGCGTTGATACGACCGTCAGCAGGCAGTAACATTCACGTATTATTATAATTATTCATGGCCCGTGTTCCACTGAGCCGAGCTACCTCGCTGTCAGCGATAGAACTTCAGTCAAAAATAATTGCCCCCTCTGGGCGAGAGGAAGAGGGCACGAGCCCATAGAGCTGTTGTGTTTCCATAACCTCATAACCGAGGAACAATATTATCACAGTTTCTGTCCCATCTGACATCATCGCAGGAAGCAACTCAAGCCGAGCTTCTTCTGTGGATCTGAGTCAGACGCCGTGATGCCGGACTTTCAACAACCAAATATCCAACAGGCCGCGCGACGTCGTGGTGTGAACCCGTTTTATCATCGCGCGAGCAAACTGACGCGGTTTGGTGTGAGCGCAGCATCAGGTAACGTGTACCCAGCATGCAGTTTGGCGTGCCATTTTATAAATGTACAATTGTTTGTGTTACATATTGTTTATGAGTCACAAAATGTTGTGTCGGGGTGTTTGCACTGTTAAAAAGTTAGTTTTAGGTTATTAATTGTTACTTGATTTTTTTCAAGTGAGGTTAACTTAACGGATTTTACAGTGTACAACAAAGTAGTTTTAAAGGAACTTAAACTCCAGGGGCCGTTTTTTCAAAAGTAATCTAATCGGATTACGGCGATTAGATTAAATCTTGAAAATGGGTTTTTCAAGAGAAAAAAAGGATCCAGGAGTTGGACGGGATCACGTAATCCAATCTTGTTGATCCAGATGAAACCTTGAGTTTGGGTTTTTCAAAACTTTTTGGTAGGTTTGGGATAATTTTGAGCCTAAAAATCAGGATTAAAGTGATCCCAGCATGAGGGTGGATTCATGGTGGACATCAGTTATAAAACTAGGTATCTAAAATTGGTTAGTTAAATAATACAACATTTATATCATGCAGTTTACATTATTTATATTTATTCATCAGTTTCACTTGAATTTATTCTTAATCTCAGGCCTGTAATCCAGGGAGAAGGTCAATCACAGGTGGAGCCAGAAGGCCTACAGGAGCCCCAGAGAGACTCAAAGCACCCAGAGAAAGACAGAAAGATGACTCCTACAGGACACTTCTGCAAAAAGAGACTGAAGGGGCAGAAGTCCAGATCCATCTGGCAGAGGAACAGATTATTGCTGCCAGTTCAATTCAATCCATCTTTGTTTGAAACCTGTTCAAAACATCCATAATGTATTTGTGGGTATGGTATGTGTTTATGTATGTGTTTCCAGGAAATGGACAATGGAGGGATGTTTCTAGTGTTCGCTTGCGGTTCCGTTCAGTCCTATTTTCTGTTCAGATGCAGCACACTGGAGTGACCCACAGGGTTACACTAGTGTAGTGTCAACAGTGTTACAGGTAGTGTAAACTCTACCTGTTCACATTGTGATAGTCCCATTTAGACCACAGGTAATCCAGATGTGGTGAACCTGAACAGTTTGAATCCAGATCAGAGTAATCCAATCCCACATTGCTTTGAAAACCTATCATGAAAATAAAATGGATGACGTGATCCTGGATAGCAGAAAAAGAGATTTCCAAATCTGGATTACTTTGATCCAGATTAAAACTTTTGAAAAAACGGCCCCAGGAGATCCGGGCGTGGGAAACAGGGTTTGGGGTTGCCGCGGTAACTTGGGTCGACTCTGGCTTTCAGTCCGACACGGGGGTTCGCTTCTGAGAGGTCGCTATAGCAACTGATGCTGAACAGCGAGCGTGAATCAAATGTGATGAAGACGAGGCTGAAATGAGTCTTATACTTCCTGTAGAATAAGATGGTGGAGGCGTTGGATTATAATATTATAATATGATAATAAGCCTTTCTCAAAACAGACGGATGTAAAAGAATCGCCAAATTCTCAACAAATATTCAGATTCAATCGACCAGCAGCATGAACGACCCAGAATCATCAACACTCTTGTGATGAAGACGCACGGCGTGCAGCAGAGCGACGCGTTGGAGCCTCGCGCTTGGCTTTATGTTTCTGTGGATGACAATCTGACGTGAAAGCACGCCTGCTAATTATCTTTTTATATGATTCTTCATTTCTCACTGCCGGAGGTTGCAGCTGAAAGAATACGATTAAACTCGTTTCATACGAGCCAGGAAACGAATCTGCAACACGAGTCTTCCTCTGAGAAGTCAAATCATTTACACGTTCTCACAGTCTGAGATTTCTAGCCAGCTTTAGTCCTGAGGACGAGTTCAACTTCCTGTTGTGTGATGTTTTCTCTCGTAAAGAACGCTCCGCTCTGCTGGCAGCTGATTGGTCCTCTGCGGTCACGTGATCATGCTCACAGCCCCACAGAGAAGACTCAGGGTTAGGCTCAGGCTCAGGGTCAGGTTTAGGGTTAAGCTTAGGGTTGGGCTTAGGGTTAGGTTTTGGGACTCGGCTTTGGGATTAGGTTTGGTTGAGGGTTAGGGTTAAATTTAGGGTTAAACTTAGGGTTAGGCTTAGAAGAACCCACCGTCGAGGACAGTTCAACAGGGTCCTGTTGGGAGTGTGAGACGCGGCGCCTGCACACAAACCAAACTACACAACTAAACTCTACGAGCTGAATGACTTGTTCTTTAAGTTTTATTCACAAAACTTGAAAAAATGTATTTCCAAGGAGCTGCAACAGAGGGGCGGAGTCTCTATTATTATTCAGTTATTTCATCGTTAAATTACCAAGTCCTAGAACTTGAATATAATAATTTGCACAATTCCTGAATTGCCAGATGTGCGTCTAATCATGTCCTGCATTGTTAAATCAAACTAACAATAACAACAATACTCAGTGTAGTACTCCTTCATGTACTTGTTGTATGAGCGTATCCAAACTAACTTTCATTCATGCTCAAACTCTTTGTGATGAATGTTGTGTGATTGTTGTTTGATTAATACACTCACAGGTCACATGGTCTAATCTTTTTTTACATATAAAAGACTCTTGCCAAAAACACGGAGATAAAAAAAAGACTTGGAGAGTGTATGAAATATACAACAGACACATTACCATTCATTTCATCATCAGCATCGTACACACACACACACACACACACACACACACACACACACACACACACACACACACTAACAGCAAGCAGCAACCAGGACGTCAACGCTCCAACACCAGCAAACACGATCATAACAGAGATATTACATTCATATCAACGCTCCAACACAGCTGCTCGCTGCTGGAATATTCATGACAGATATTATAAATCCTTCCTGTTACCTTCAACATTACTGACATGTTTTGCCCTTTGCACTTTAAAACATGACTATAATTGAAATGTTTTCCCAAGTTTAAGTGTCAGGTACTTTACTTTTGTTACCTAAATATTCTTTTCAATGAAACATTGATGCTGGTGTGAGCAGATCAAACGCTGTATTTCTTGGTCATGGCTGACTCTGATGGGCCTGCAACCATTTTGATGACATCAGCAGCACGAAGTCGACCCTGCAGTTCAAGTGGGGAGATGGACCTTAAACCTTTACATTTTTGGAGTGTGTGACAACAGGAGGGTCAACATGAGGGTCTCGTCCTCATCAGAGGAGGATGCCTCTTCATCAGGGACCTCATCTTCTGTCTCAGACACATTCTCCTCAAAGTCACTTTCATGGTCAGAGAGATGGAACAACACCTCACTGACAGAAAACCTTCCATTAAAAGTCATTTTCAGTTGAGAGAGAGCAGAACAAAAAGCACACAGCACCAAAGAATGCTGCCGTGTAAACTTCTACATGCTTCAAACACATCTTCCCCTCCCGATGTCATGAGGACTATCAGTGGTTCTTGCACTGCAGTTGCTTTCAGCATGAAACCTAAAGCTTCATAAAGATTGATCAGCAGAGCGCTGTCTCTGCAGAACAGTGTTAACAATGTCCTGACAGACAAATGCAGAACAGTCCAGTGCTGCTGAATTACAACAGCAACAACTGAGGATGGGCCAAAGGAGTGTTTAGAGGCACCAACCTTAACCAATGTTTCAGGTTAGAGCCACTAGGTGGGTGAACGGGAGAACACGTTCGGACGCGTGTTCTGCCATAAACAAATTCAATGTCCAGGTCCATGTGTATCATTTGTCCATTTATTCAACGAGAAGTGAATGTGCCACCCTGTGTTCAAATAGAAGAACTACATTCACCCAGTGAACATGGACCAAAGAAGGAGTGGTTTGTCCCTCACAGGGACCCTTACTACTGAACATGGACCAAAGAAGGAGTGGTTTGTCCCTCACAGGGACCCTTACTACTGAACATGGACCAAAGAAGGAGTGGTTTGTCCCTCACAGGGACCCTTACTACTGAACATGGACCAAAGAAGGAGTGGTTTGTCCCTCACAGGGACCCTTACTACTGAACATGGACCAAAGAAGGAGTGGTTTGTCCCTCACAGGGACCCTTACTACTGAACATGGACCAAAGAAGGAGTGGTTTGTCCCTCACAGGGACCCTTACTACTGAACATGGACCAAAGAAGGAGTGGTTTGTCCCTCACAGGGACCCTTACTACTGAACATGGACCAAAGAAGGAGTGGTTTGTCCCTCACAGGGACCCTTACTACTGAACATGGACCAAAGAAGGAGTGGTTTGTCCCTCACAGGGACCCTTACTACTGAACATGGACCAAAGAAGGAGTGGTTTGTCCCTCACAGGGACCCTTACTACTGAACATGGACCAAAGAAGGAGTGGTTTGTCCCTCACAGGGACCCTTACTACTGAACACACTGTTTATGTTGTTCCTGATGAAACATTAATGTTTCTTCTGGTCCCTGACATCTTATCAAGATGTATTTACTGTTGTTAACTTGTTGTTGCTCCAGAGTGTTGTTATATTGTTCTGGTAACATTACTTTAAAGTAAAAGCTGCAATACAATAGTCTTCACTTCATTGTTGAATCAATAAAATGTTACACCTCAGTGGTATTTTGCTCATTCTTGGCCGCTCAGTTGAAGCTAACTATAATAGTAACAATATTCGAACATCTTTCTGAAGCAACAGGAGGTGAAATATTAAAGGTGATGAGATCAGCTGTGCGATGTGGTGGTTCAAGAAGAGGAGCACACTGGAGCCAGCACCCCAGGACCTGCCATGCAAACGCACTGTCCTCTGTATTCCTGTTTTATTGGGTTCCTTGTGTTTCTATAGCATTTAAACATTCTCTCTTAATATTCATATTCTATCTGACAGCATAAGCCCTGAAAGCAGTGCTGTGACGAGAGGCGGTGCAGACTCTCAGGACTCCCTCCAGGGCCTGGTCCACGCAGAGGTTTACTGATAGAGCGGGATAACTTCCAGGATAAGATGACGTACATCCGGCTTTCGGTCCCACGAAGCCAGTTTAGATCAGTCACCATAGCAACACATCGAAATCCCCACTCCCACCGGACAGAAAGCAGCTCTCTTCCTCATTGATGAAGGAGCGATGCTAGTTTTATTAGTTTTATAGGGAGAGAGTTCTTTCAGATCACCAAGATCCGTTCTCACATCACGATGACTTCCTGTATGAGCATCATGATGACTTCCTGTATGAGCATCATGATGACTTCCTGTACGAGCATCATGATGACTTCCTGTATGAGCATCATGATGACTTCCTGTACGAGCATCATGATGACTTCCTGTACGAGCATCATGATGACTTCCTGTACGAGCATCATGATGACTTCCTGTATGAGCATCATGATGACTTCCTGTATGAGCATCATGATGACTTCCTGTACGAGCATCATGATGACTTCCTGTATGAGCATCATGATGACTTCCTGTACGAGCATCATGATGACTTCCTGTATGAGCATCATGATGACTTCCTGTATGAGCATCATGATGACTTCCTGTATGAGCATCATGATGACTTCCTGTATGAGCATCATGATGACTTCCTGTACGAGCATCATGATGACTTCCTGTACGAGCATCATGATGACTTCCTGTACGAGCATCATGATGACTTCCTGTATGAGCTCACGTCATGATGACTTCCTGTATGAGCTCACATCATGATGACTTCCTGTATGAGCATCATGATGACTTCCTGTATGAGCATCATGATGACTTCCTGTATGAGCATCATGATGACTTCCTGTATGAGCATCACGATGACTTCCTGTATGAGCATCACGATGACTTCCTGTATGAGCATCACGATGACTTCCTGTATGAGCATCACGATGACTTCCTGTATGAGCATCACGATGACTTCCTGTACGAGCATCACGATGACTTCCTGTACGAGCATCATGATGACTTCCTGTACGAGCATCACGATGACTTCCTGTACGAGCATCATGATGACTTCCTGTATGAGCATCATGATGACTTCCTGTATGAGCATCATGATGACTTCCTGTACGAGCATCACGATGACTTCCTGTACGAGCATCATGATGACTTCCTGTACGAGCATCATGATGACTTCCTGTACGAGCATCATGATGACTTCCTGTATGAGCATCATGATGACTTCCTGTATGAGCATCATGATGACTTCCTGTATGAGCATCATGATGACTTCCTGTATGAGCTCACGTCATGATGACTTCCTGTATGAGCATCATGATGACTTCCTGTATGAGCATCATGATGACTTCCTGTATGAGCATCATGATGACTTCCTGTATGAGCATCATGATGACTTCCTGTATGAGCATCATGATGACTTCCTGTACGAGCATCATGATGACTTCCTGTATGAGCATCATGATGACTTCCTGTATGAGCATCATGATGACTTCCTGTATGAGCATCATGATGACTTCCTGTATGAGCTCACGTCATGATGACTTCCTGTATGAGCTCACATCATGATGACTTCCTGTATGAGCATCATGATGACTTCCTGTATGAGCGTTATTGATTCTGCGACATGGAATCATTTCTTTGTGAGACTTTCTGGAGCCGTACATTGAACACCAGCGCAGCCGAGCTTTGACCGTCTCACAGACTGTATGCAGACTGGATCACAGACTAGATCACAGACTGGATCACAGACTGTATGCAGACTGGATCACAGACTAGATCACAGACTGTATGCAGACTGGATCACAGACTGTATGCAGACTGGATCACAGACTAGATCACAGACTGGATCACAGACTAGATCACAGACTGTATGCAGACTAGATCACAGACTGTATGCAGACTGGATCACAGACTGGATCACAGACTAGATTTCAGACTGGATCACAGACTAGATCACAGACTAGATCACAGACTGTATGCAGACTGGATCACAGACTGGATCACAGACTAGATTTCAGACTGGATCACAGACTGGATCACAGACTAGATCACAGCCTAGATCGGAGCTTGGTGTGTTTCAGTGAGTGCTACACGTTTGTGTTGTTGATGTGTAGAACATGGTGGAAGCCGCTGCATGTCGTGCTGTTCATAATGTTTATTTAGCGCTTAAGAAGCTTATGAATGTGTTGAAAGCACTCATAATTATAGGACAGTAATTAGTACGCCATACATATCATTATTGTAGAACATGATGTGGACTCGTGATAAGACTACTCATCACTGCTTCAACTGATTGAATTTCTGATTATGAATCATACATACTGATCCGCCCGTACACATATTCAAACTAATAGTGGTAATCTACACACACATAGGTTACATGAATATACACATAGTTTATGATACATACGTGCATACAGTACATATTTCCTCATAAGTATATATTCATTTGTATCCTACTACCAGCAGGCACATTTAAATATAGTCGGATTGATTTGGGGATGAGACGCAGCTTAAGTGACTCGTGTTACGCTGCATTCACAACAGTGTTGTGAATGTTCGCTAGGCTTGAATGTGAAGCACCATTAGACTTTACCATGATTATGGATTCAAATTCATTACATGTAGTCATGCTCAACTCCTGCTCATCAGCGGGGAAAAGAAACACTCTTTCTCTGATCTTATTTGTTATTGAAGCAAGAGAACATCATGAATTTGGCGTTTGACTTTTCTCCCTTCTGAAGAGGAGCGAGCATGCTGCGTTATCCTGAGGACGTCTGGTTAGAATGAAGGAGAGCGTTTGAGGGAGGATCCACCTTCAGGGAACCGACGTATCCTGTAGTCCATCATGTCATTAAGTTCAGCTGGAGAACAGGACATTTGATGGACTTTGCTGAACCAGGTACGAGGATCAGGGCCCTGAGGATGCAGGGCCTCAGAGTCCAGTGATGCTGAACCCCACAAGAGCAAAACATGGAGGACCACATGCTTCTGTCTGTCATGGCAATAGGACACATGCCTCATCATATCAGAGGATCTGGTTTCAACCGGATACGTTTGGACCATTAGAGGACAAGAGGATGTGGATGTTGTCTTTGACTTGAGCTCCTAGAATGGGAAGGGAATTTATGTATTTATATATTTCTGCTCCGGGCCACAAGGTAAACACATTCTGACATGTAACCTGAGAGGAGAGATACGAGAAGGTTATCTTTTATATCTTAAAATGGGAAAGTCACAGCCTCCTCCCAGAGTATATATATATATATATATATATATATATATATATATATATATATATATATATATATATATATATATATATATATATATATATATATATATTATGTGTGTGTGTGTGTGTGTGTGTGTGTGTGTGTGTGTGTGTGTGTGTGTGTGTGTAAAAGAGAGAGAGCTTCAAACGCCCAAGCACATCATAGCCAATCCAAACTTTACAGTGCAGGCCAGCAGCGCTCTGTGTGAGTTTGGTTGTACATGCAAGTGTGTGTGTGTGTGTGTGTGTGTGTGTGTGTGTGTGTGTGTGTGCATACTGGCAGCAGCATTAGCAATTCTATTTGACACGTTCACACTGTAATGGAGCTTCTGTCTCTCCAGCTTCTTTCTTTTTTCTCGTTCCCCTTTATTTTGCTCCAGTTCCACAAGGCAGCGCGACACGAGACCATCCACCATGAACCAGCTCCACCTGCCCCCAACCAGGGGTGAGGCTCATTGGTTTGAGGGGACCACAAACCCACTTTCTTGTCTCCCTGCTTCCAAAACACACTGATAATCCTGTTATCAACATATTTATAAAGAACAGAAAGACATAATCAACGTTTTTATGTGAACGAGGGTCTCGACACAATCGACTCTGAAACACTTGTTTTCTCCAGAAAACAGCTTAAACTGAAATGTTCATCAGACGTGGTGCCAGGCTCGACGCCGTGCGCCTTCTTCCACACCTTGTGCACCAGAGATGTCCCTTCAGCTTAGGTTGATTCAGCACAGGGATATTTCAAAAGCCACGATCCAAACATGTACTGTTCTCTCCCTCCATCCTCTAGAGCCATTCCATCAGGACACACTTCATGCTACTAAAGTGTGCTTTGTGATTAACATCAGGAACACGTTGTGGAGGGAAAGACTTTTGTGTCACTTCCACTGGAGCGACCCGTATCTGCATTTCATCAGCACGGCTCTGTTCCACGTCTGGTGCAGTGTTCTGCATCATCACTGCATATTCTGTGTCTGCACATTCACAGAGAAGCTTAATATACATCATCTCATGTTCCTCACATCCAGATGAGCGTGTGAATGGAGTGAGACTAAATGTTTTGCAGCCGTTGAATAACATTCAGTAAAATAGGTCACACATCATTCGAGCTGCTACAGTACACAACATATCGTATATCAGAGCCTACGCTACACTCATTCATTCAGATGTCCTCAAGTACAACAACACAGCGAGCACGAGGCGATAGCCTTCAGAAAAAGGTTGCAGAATGTGCATGTCCTCAGCATTAAATATGTCACAGTCATCTCTTTGTAAAGAAATGCTCTGGTCTATGAGCCAGGCTTCCCTCAGTGAGACACGTCTGATGGACTGACGGCTCGGAAGCGTTTCCTGAACACACGAGTCGTCGTCTCTTTGAACACTTGTCATAAATCCTTCTCTGCCTCTTGTCAAACTCCACAGCCTCTAATTCCTCTATCGGCCCTCTGCATCCACCCGCTACGCCGCTCTGTGCCCATTCTGATGCCAGCTCACGGGGAATGTGCCAGTTTCAACATCTGGGGCTGACACACACACACACACACACACACACATATAGACACACACACATAGACACACACACACACACACACACATATAGACACACACACACACACACACACATATAGACACACACACACATAGACACACACACACACACTCATATAGACACACACACACACACACACACACACACACACACACATGCGCACACACACTCATATAGACACACACACGCGCACACACACACACACGTGTACAGTAAATGCAACATGGCGGCTGCAGACGCTGCATAACGAGGTCATTGCAGGGTGGAGGCTCGTCCTGGAGGTTCGTCGTGGAGGCTCGTTACTGGAGGCTCGTCCTGGAGGCTCGTCCTGGAGGCTCGTCGTGGAGGCTCGTCCTGGAGGCTCGTCCTGGAGGCTCGTCCTGGAGGCTCGTCCTGGAGGCTCGTCGTGGAGGCTCGTCCTGGAGGCTCGTCCTGGAGGTTCGTCGTGGAGGCTCGTAACTGGAGGCTTGTTGTGGAGGCTCGTCCTGGAGGCTCGTCCTGGAGGCTCGTCGTGGAGGCTCGTCCTGGAGGCTCGTCGTGGAGGCTCGTCCTGGAGGCTCGTCCTGGAGGCTCGTCCTGGAAGCTCGTCCTGGAGGCTCGTCCTGGAGGCTCATCGTGGAGGCTCGTTGTGGATGCTCGTCCTGGAGGCTCGTCCTGGAGGCTCGTTGTGGATGCTCGTCCTGGAGGCTCGTCCTGGAGGCTCGTCCTGGAGGCTCATCGTGGAGGCTCGTTGTGGATGCTCGTCCTGGAGGCTCGTCCTGGAGGCTCGTCCTGGAGGCTCGTCCTGGAGGCTCGTCCTGGAGGCTCGTCCTAGAGGCTCGTCCTGGAGGCTCGTCATGGATGCTCGTCCTGGAGGCTCGTCCTGGAGGCTCGTTGTGGAGGCTCGTCCTGGAGGCTCGTCCTGGAGGCTCGTCCTGGAGGCTCGTTGTGGATGCTCGTCCTGGAGGCTCGTCCTGGAGGCTCGTCCTGGAGGCTCGTCCTAGAGGCTCGTCCTGGAGGCTCGTCGTGGATGCTCGTCCTGGAGGCTCGTCCTGGAGGCTCGTTGTGGAGGCTGGTGGCTCTGTGGCGCTTCATTAGCACGGTGTATTACTTCAACACGCAGACCCCACAAACAACAACAAAGACAATAATTCTGCACTTTCAATACATCCTCTCATATGACGCCAGACGACCCCGTTTAGTACCTCATGCAAACGTGTATGTTACTCACGAATTATGATGCTCAATAATTCATATTCAAACTATTTCTTTGTTTTATTAATTGTTCCTTTAGTCAATAAAAACATTGGAAAATCTGAAATATTTTTTAGTTATCTTGTTTCCAGAAGATATTCAGTTAAAATGACATAACCAAAGCAGTGAATGTTTTCATTGGTACTAAATGACTGCCAGATGAATTCAGCCCACATGATAGATCATAGATCATAGCTCATAGATCATAGATCAACTCAATCAGCTGCATATGTGAGTTCACTGCGTGAGATAAACCAATCAGGTTGATCTCCATAAGTGATCGCTGCTCAGCTGTCACTTGTCGATTCAGAACAACATCAATGTCAATATTAAATCTTCTCTCCTATTTCAGGATTTGGTTGTTGATGGCAAAGCCAATGTCTGATTTAGATTAACTTTCTCTTCCTGACAGGTCTCACCAACTGGGCTTTAATAAGCCTGGTCCTAACTGCTGAGCCGGTCTATGGTAAGAACACCGTTTAAAATAGACTTGACTAAACTACCATCTTAAGCCTAGCCTTAACTACTAGTTTAAGCCTAGCCTTAATGACCTGTTTAAGCCTAGCCTTAACTATCATATTAAGCTTTAAGCCTTAACTAGCAGCTTAAGCCTAGCCTTAACTACCATCTTAAGCTTCAAGCCTTAACTACCAGCTTAAGCCTAGCCTTAACTACTAGTTTAAGCATAGCCTTAATGACCTGTTTAAGCCTAGTCTTAACTAGCATATTAAGCTTTGAGCCTTAACTACCATCTTAAGCCTAGCCTTAACTACCATCTTAAGCCTAGCCTTAATGACCCATTTAAGCCTAGCCTTAACTACCATCTTAAGCTTTAAACCTTAACTACCAGCTTAAGCCTAGCCTTAACTAGCATCTAATGCCTAGCCTTAACTACCATCTTAAGCCTAGCCTTAATGACCCATTTAAGCCTAGCCTTAACTATCATATTAAGCTTTAAGTCTTAACTAGCAGCTTAAGCCTAGCCTTAACTACCATCTTAAGCCTCGCCTTAACTACCATTTTAAGCCTAGCCTTAACTACCATCTTAAGCTTTAAACCTTAACTACAAGCTTAAGCCTAGTCTTAACTACCAGCTTAAGCCTAGCCTTAACTAGCATCTAATGCCTAGCCTTGACTACCATTTTAAGCTTAGCCTTAACTACCAGCTTAAGCCTAGCCTTAACTACCAGCTTAAGCTTAGCCTTAACTACCAGCTTAAGCCTAACCTTAACTACCATTTTAAGCCTAGCCTTAACTAGCATCTTAAGCCTAGCCCAGTCGTAGCGATGCACATTCATGCGGCTATTGTGTTGCTAGGAAACACTGATAACAATCTGCCACTGCCTTGCTAATGTTAAGCACAAACTTCATCACTTGAGCAGATGAACAGAAAAAGACTTCTCATGGAGATGAGCCGCAACAGGAACATGAAGCAGTATGAAAGCATCTGGAAAGACTTCTGATCAAATCTCCTCACAGTGAATCTTATTGTCAACACAAACATTAACTTCCCCTCCACTGATGAAGAGCAGGCTCCATCAGCTTCATCATCATTTCCTTCGTCTCCGACATCGCAGCATCACTCCAGCTCCGCCTTCCTCTCTTCCGGCTCTGCAGACGGGCGGATCGAGCATCCGTCTGCGATCCTGCTGAGTATTCACGACCCCCGGGTCAAGACACACCTGCCTCATCGGGTCCGCCCCAAAACCAGTGCTTGAGGGGTCAGGACGTCAGGTCCTTCACCAGCGCCTGAGAGGAACCACTTGTCTTTTTCTCTCATTCTCTGGCGTCTCATCAGCTGCTCCATGCCATCGCCAAGACATTTGGCCAAGTCATGGGCGACTGTGGCTCAGTGGTGAACGAGGTCGTCTTTCAATCAGAGGATCGGTGGTTCGATCCCCGGCTCCGCTAGCCCATGTATATGTGTCCTTGAGCAAGACCCTTAACCCTGAATTGCTCCCGTAGCTGCGACTACGGAGTATGAATGTGTATGAACGGTCTCTGATACTGATGTGGCTCCTCCCATCAGGGTGTGAATGATGACTCGTAGTGTAAAAGTGCTTTGAGTGGTTGGAAGACTAGAAAAGTGCTTTACAGGTCCATTTAAATTTTGACCCATTGGTTGGTTTCTATCCAGAGAGAAGGCAATCATTTGATTCTTATTGGCCATCTCAAACACAAACATGGGAAAAATATTTTCCTTACAGATCACATTCAACAACTATGGAAAAGACAACAGTAGGTCCATTTCTGGGTTCCACCAGAATGTATATCCATCTCTTGATGTCTCTCCTGTCCTCTTGTCTGTCCGTCTTCTGAACCGTCTTCTAACAAAATACCATTATTTGGGTTTATTAATGATATTGTGTAGAGATGGGAGACCAGAGTGAACAGAGATGCTGCTGGTATTGTCCTGTGTCTCTGCCTTCTGGAGGTTTGATGCAGTGAAGCTGATGATACGTTTGGGGGCGTGTCTTTGGGGGCGTGTCTTTGGGGGGTGTTGAAGACTTTGAGTTTTTAGGTTACCCACCCTGCCTTTAATAAGACATTTTAAAAGAAGGTTTAGAATCAGAAACGCTTTCTGACTCAGGAAGCCAACAATATGCAATAAGATAATTTATGATTGAGCCTTAAATAAGGACACCGTTATGGCTTGGTGCCACTCAGTGTAATGAGACAGCATTGTTCTGTGTAAATATGGAGGCTGCTGCCAGTAATTAGCAGCCGGCAGTCGGCAGCCTGGTGACAGGGAGCCGCAGCACATCTGCTCAGCACGTTTCATGCTTTGTGCCAGAAGAAGCCTTTAGCTGCTGACCTGTGGAGCCGCGAGGCCACCGAGCTGCATGGGGGGCCAGAGATGAGCCCACATACACTCAGCTCAGTGCGGCCCTCCGGAAGGAGACGCCAAAGCCAGAAGAAGAGGCTTCAGTACGCGTACACGAGGCTCATCACTCCTGGACCCGGATGCTGCTTCAAAGAATTCATGGACGTTTAAGCTCTGAAAACGTGTCACTTATCAAATACTTAGTCAGCATCATAATACTCAGAAGACCACAGCCTCACAAGGAGCCGACAGCAGCGTTTACAGTGACAAGAAAGAAAAGATCTTTAAGGACATGTGTCTCTTTGCTTGCTTGTCAAGAGTTATGTGAGCTCAATATTGAGAGATCAATAAGAAGATACAGTCTCATGTTGGTCCTCTGAAGCTGCAATACAAGCTGCAGCCAGCTGGATAAGCTAAGAATAAAGATGGGAATAAAATAATTCATCTACGTTGGCTCTGTCTGAAAGTAAAACCCCAAAATTCCCAAACTGAGAAGAAAAATCTCATCTTTTGGTTCTCGAGAGCTGGTCGCCATGACGGCAAAGACTCTCTTCAAAAAAGCAAATATGAATATTTCCCAGATGCCACATAATGCGGCTTCAGCCCAGCTGATGTGGCACCATATGGACACGTGAGCAGCTCTGCTCACAGCATCTCTGTTTTAATAAAGAAAACTAAAGAACACATCACAATCTCATTATTAAAATGAATACTTGGTATTACTGCAGTAATTAAAGGTGGTTAATATCTCATTTAATTGATTCAAACATAGTAAGCTCTTTTTGTTTCCCTTGACCGAACGCACAGAGAATAGAAACTACAGCAGCTGAGTAGCCAGACTGTA
The DNA here is from genome assembly GCF_023055335.1 of Clinocottus analis. Taxonomy (NCBI): domain Eukaryota; kingdom Metazoa; phylum Chordata; class Actinopteri; order Perciformes; family Cottidae; genus Clinocottus; species Clinocottus analis. The sequence goes on from NW_027175976.1 coordinate 10,358,639, forward strand.
ACGAGCCACTAATGTACCATGAGCCAGACTGTAACGAGCCACTAATGTACCATGAGCCAGACTGTAACGAGCCGCTAATGTACCATGAGCCAGACTGTAACGAGCCGCTAATGAACCATGAGCCAGACTGTAACGAGCCACTAATGTACCATGAGCCAGACTGTAACGAGCCACTAATGTACCATGAGCCAGACTGTAACGAGCCGCTAATGTACCATGAGCCAGACTGTAACGAGCCGCTAATGTACCATGAGCCAGACTGTAACGAGCCGCTAATGTACCATGAGCCAGACTGTAACGAGCCGCTAATGTACCATGAGCCAGACTAACGAGCCGCTAATGTACCATGAGCCAGACTGTAACGAGCCGCTAATGTACCATGAGCCAGACTGTAACGAGCCGCTAATGTACCATGAGCCAGACTGTAACGAGCCACTAATGTACCATGAGCCAGACTGTAACGAGCCGCCAATGTACCATGAGCCAGACTGTAACGAGCCGCTAATGTACCATGAGCCAGACTGTAACGAGCCAGGAATGAACCATGAGCCAGACTGTAACGAGCCAGGAATGAACCATGAGCCAGACTGTAACGAGCCGCTAATGTACCATGAGCCAGACTGTAACGAGCCGCTAATGTACCATGAGCCAGACTGTAACGAGCCGCTAATGTACCATGAGCCAGACTGTAACGAGCCGCTAATGTACCATGAGCCAGACTGTAACATGCCACTAATGTACCATGAGCCAGACTGTAACGAGCCAGGAATGAACCATGAGCCAGACTGTAACGAGCCGCTAATGAACCATGAGCCAGACTGTAACGAGCCAGGAATGAACCATGAGCCAGACTGTAACGAGCCAGGAATGAACCATGAGCCAGACTGTAACGAGCCGCTAATGTACCATGAGCCAGACTGTAACGAGCCGCTAATGTACCATGAGCCAGACTGTAACGAGCCATTAATGTACCATGAGCCAGACTGTAACATGCCACTAATGTACCATGAGCCAGACTGTAACGTGCCACTAATGTACCATGAGCCAGACTGTAACATGCCACTAATGTACCATGAGCCAGACTGTAACGTGCCACTAATGTACCATGAGCCAGACTGTAACGAGCCATTAATGTACCATGAGCCAGACTGTAACATGCCACTAATGTACCATGAGCCAGACTGTAACGAGCCAGGAATGAACCATGAGCCAGACTGTAACGAGCCAGGAATGAACCATGAGCCAGACTGTAACGAGCCACTAATGAACCATGAGCCAGACTGTAACGAGCCACTAATGAACCATGAGCCAGACTGTAACGAGCCACTAATGTACCATGAGCCAGACTGTAACATGCCACTAATGTACCATGAGCCAGACTGTAACGAGCCGCTAATGTACCATGAGCCAGACTGTAACATGCCACTGATGAACCATGAGCCAGACTGTAACGTGCCACTAATGTACCATGAGCCAGACTGTAGCATGCCATTGATGTACCATGAGCCAGACTGTAACGAGCCACTAATGAACCATGAGCCAGACTGTAACGAGCCACTAATGAACCATGAGCCAGACTGTAACGAGCCGCTAATGTACCATGAGCCAGACTGTAACGAGCCACTAATGTACCATGAGCCAGACTGTAACATGCCACTAATGTACCATGAGCCAGACTGTAACGAGCCAGGAATGAACCATGAGCCAGACTGTAACGAGCCAGGAATGAACCATGAGCCAGACTGTAACGAGCCACTAATGAACCATGAGCCAGACTGTAACGAGCCACTAATGAACCATGAGCCAGACTGTAACGAGCCACTAATGTACCCTGAGCCAGACTGTAACATGCCACTAATGTACCATGAGCCAGACTGTAACATGCCACTAATGTACCATGAGCCAGACTGTAACATGCAATTAATGTACCATGAGCCAGACTGTAACGAGCCACGAATGTACCATGAGCCAGACTGTAACGTGCCACTAATGAACCATGAGCCAGACTGTAACGTGCCACTAATGTACCATGAGCCAGACTGTAACGAGCCACTAATGTACCATGAGCCAGACTGTAACGAGCCACTAATGTACCATGAGCCAGACTGTAACATGCCATTAATGTACCATGAGCCAGACTGTAACATGCCACTAATGTACCATGAGCCAGACTGTAACGAGCCACTAATGAACCATGAGCCAGACTGTAACGAGCCACTAATGTACCATGAGCCAGACTGTAACGAGCCACTAATGTACCCTGAGCCAGACTGTAACATGCCACTAATGAACCATGAGCCAGACTGTAACGAGCCACTAATGTACCATGAGCCAGACTGTAACGAGCCACTAATGAACCATGAGCCAGACTGTAACGTGCCACTAATGTACCATGAGCCAGACTGTAACATGCAATTAATGTACCATGAGCCAGACTGTAACGAGCCACGAATGTACCATGAGCCAGACTGTAACGTGCCACTAATGAACCATGAGCCAGACTGTAACATGCCACTAATGTACCATGAGCCAGACTGTAACATGCAATTAATGTACCATGAGCCAGACTGTAACGAGCCACGAATGTACCATGAGCCAGACTGTAACGTGCCACTAATGAACCATGAGCCAGACTGTAACGTGCCACTAATGTACCATGAGCCAGACTGTAACGAGCCACTAATGTACCATGAGCCAGACTGTAACGAGCCACTAATGTACCATGAGCCAGACTGTAACATGCCATTAATGTACCATGAGCCAGACTGTAACATGCCACTAATGTACCATGAGCCAGACTGTAACGAGCCACTAATGAACCATGAGCCAGACTGTAACGAGCCACTAATGTACCATGAGCCAGACTGTAACGAGCCACTAATGTACCCTGAGCCAGACTGTAACATGCCACTAATGAACCATGAGCCAGACTGTAACGAGCCACTAATGTACCCTGAGCCAGACTGTAACGAGCCACTAATGAACCATGTTGAACATTCCATCATCCATTATCTACACCACGAGGTCTCCATCAGGCCTCCATCAGGCCTCCATCAGGTCTCCATCAGGCCTCCATCAGGCCCCCATCAGGACTCCATCAGGCCTCCATCAGGACTCCATCAGGTCCCCATCAGGACTCCATCAGGCCTCCATCAGGACTCCATCAGGCCTCCATCAGGACTCCATCAGGTCCCCATCAGGACTCCATCAGGCCTCCATCAGGCCTCCATCAGGTCCCCATCAGGACTCCATCAGGCCTCCATCAGGCCTCCATCAGGCCCCCTCCCTCCAGAGCAGTCCAGCAGGGACCTTTGCACCAGCATTCAGACCTCTAGAAGATAAACTGTGAAGTTTGAATATAAACTTGTTTCTCTTACACATGCAGGTAATATCACCAAGAGTTATAGTTTAATAACAAGACCTCTTACACACACACACACACACACACACACACACACACACACACACACACACACACACACACACACACACACACACACACACACTGAAAACAGGCCTTTCCACCACAGGGATCCTTCTCTCTCCCTCAAACGAGAGAGGAGGAAAGGAGACATGAGGGGTGAGGAGAGAGGAGACGGGGAGGAATCAGAGGACAGGAACCACCATCAGCGCCCTGCGGTTCTCTCTAGAACTCGGTGCTGTCAGTCATTCTGCAGAGAGGAATTCTTTTCAGGTAACATCTGTAAACATGCTGATGATTAAAGCCTTCAATTACAGAATATTCACAAACTATGAAACATGTGATGGAGTCGTGGGTCGTGTTGTGTGGTGGTGTGTTGAGATGAAGCTCGTTATAACGTATCAACACCTCTCAGGACATGCAGTCTCATATCAATATTTAAACTAAAACCATAAGGCAGTGATGTCACATCCATCCATTTTTATTCATGCTGTGTTATCATTTTATACACTGGGAACTATTTCATACTTCTGTGTTTTCATATTCCAGTAAAGACGTGAAAGGAGGAGGCAGACGATGAGATGTGAGACAGGAGGAGAAACCTAATGCTTCTCTCCTCCTCCTCATCTTCACTCTTCCTTCTCCGCCTGAGGACATCTCATTGTTGTAATTTAGTGAAGAAGAAGAAGAAGAAGAAGAAGAAGAAGAAGAAGAAGAAGAAGAAGAAGATCTTTCCACATGACAGTGAATATTGATCAGATATCAAATCATCACTTACCAGCTGATCCAAGAACATTGAGTTGGTCAACCGTTTATAGGGCAACGATAACCTCATTATGAGCAGAGACGAGTATTATTATTATTATTATTATTATTATTATGCAGCCCAACAGCCGTGTCTCCACATCTTAACCTCTCTCCTTGTGGAATCTTGACCGTTAACAATGTTCCTATATTTCCACAACACTTTTTTAACTCATGACGTTCATCTGCAGAAACTTATATTTACTCAATCATCAATTTGTGTGTTTGTTTCTTCTTTTGATGTCCTGAACATGAATGAAATAATTGTTGCTTCACTTCGTCAATGAGCTGCAGCGTCTCCTGCAGCATGGAGCACCGAGCAGCATGGAGCGCCCTGCAGCATGGAGCACCAAGCAGCATGGAGCACCATGCAGCATGGAGCAGCATGGAGCGCCATGCAGCATGGAGCGCCATGCAGCATGGAGCGCCCTGCAGCATGGAGCGCCCTGCAGCATGGAGCACCATGCAGCATGGAGCAGCATGGAGCGCCATGCAGCATGGAGCGCCATGCAGCATGGAGCACCAAGCAGCATGGAGCACCATGCAGCATGCAGCATGGAGTGCCCCGCAGCATGGAGCGCCCCGCAGCATGGAGCGCCCTGCAGCCTCCGCTCTCTCTGGCTGTCAGAAGGATGGAGCTTCACTCACCGCTGGCGTTCCAGAGGGGCCGCGGCCCCTCGGCCCCGTGGCTGCCGTTACTCATGCCGACCTCCGCTCTCCACTTTGGGCTCCAAGGTGTTCGGTGGAGCAGCCTCCCGTAGTCCTGGAACTCTTTCTTTATCCTCTTCTGCTCCTCCGCTCCTCCTCTCCTCCTCTCCTCCTCTGCTCCTCTGCTCCTCTCCTCCTCTGCTCCTCTGCTCCTCTGCTCCTCTCCTCCTCTGCTCCTCTGCTCCTCTCCTCCTCTGCTCCTCTGCTCCTCTCCTCCTCTCCTCGGCAGCTCACTGCTCTCCGCGCTGCAGAGCTCGCGCTGCTCCGGCCACCAGAGCAACAGGAAGAACACTTGACACCAACATCAACTCCTCACTTCTCCTCACGTCTGAGCTGCTGAGCGGAGCGCCAGAGAGGATCCTCTCATTTGGAAGGGGGGGGGAGAGAGAGAGAGAGAGAGAGAGAGAGAGAGAGAGAGAGAGAGAGAGAGAGAGAGGGAAAGGGAGGGAGGGACGAGCGAGAGGGAGGGAGGGAGGGGAGAGACATAGCGAGAGAAAGTGAAGGGGAAAAGAGAAAGAGAGGGAGAGCGAGGAATGAAGTGAGAGAAAAAGAGCGCACGAGAGAGCGATGGATGGAGAGAGGGAGAGACCTGTGATGTCACTTCCCTCAGCCAATCCGTAGTGAGTGAATCTCTGGTTAGGTTACTTAGCAATTTTTCTCAGTGCTGCTCTTCTAATTTTATATTTGGTGTGTCATCACAAATATAATTCCCTCCTCAGAGAAGTTTTATATTATATAAATATTCCTGTTGTGAGGGAAAGTAAAGGCTGCGCCTGCTGTCCACAGGACAGGAGAATTATTGATGAACCTGCTTATTGGTGAACCTGCTTATTGATGAACCTGCTTATTGATAAGCCTGCTTATTGATAAACCTGCTTATTGATGAACCTGCTTATTGATGAACCTGCTTATTGATGAACCTGCTTATTGATGAACCTGCTGTAGTGCTGGAGGCTAACTCCTTTTGATTCATTCATTCAATTGAATGTTTCAAGAAGACGTTTAGAATTAATATCTTTTTCAGAACGGACCCTCCCTTGCTTCCCTGAGCTCCATGCACAGGTCCAAGAGCACCTGGCCAGTTGGTTGGACAGAAGGCAACCAAAAGGGAGCTGTGCACCTGGAGTTGCTCCACCTGGAGTTGCTCCACCTGGAGCTGCTCCACCTGGAGTTGCTCCACCTGGAGTTGCTCCACCATTGTCGAGGATGTGGAAACACACCCACATGCTCTGGCCAAGAAATACTTTAAACTTCAGTCACTACTCTCTGCCTTCTGCTCGCAGCTGACAGAGCGAACAGAGCGAACAGAGCTAAATGCTAACAGTGCAAACAGTACAAACAGAGCTAACGGAGCTAACGGATCCAGGGCTCTCAAGTGCTCTAAAGTGCCTTTAAAAAGACATTTTAAAAGAAGGTTTAGAATCAGAAACGCTTTCTGACTCAGGAAGCCAACAATATGCAATAAGATAATTTATGATTGAGCCTTAAATAAGGACACCGTTATGGCTTGGTGCCACTCAGTGTAATGAGACAGCATTGTTCTGTGTAAATATGGAGGCTGCTGCCAGTAATTAGCAGCCGGCAGTCGGCAGCCTGGTGACAGGGAGCCGCAGCACATCTGCTCAGCACGTTTCATGCTTTGTGCCAGAAGAAGCCTTTAGCTGCTGACCTGTGGAGCCGCGAGGCCACCGAGCTGCATGGGGGCCTCGCATGGTGGCCTGCAGCTCGAGCTGCACCGAGCTGCATGGGGGGCCAGACAGAACATTTTCACCGTCGCAACAAATCTGGCATTTAATTGATTTTTTTTTTTTAAATCTACCTAAATGAAATAGAAAACCATGTCTGTCATTAAGGACTCAGCAGGGAAGCCCAATTCACCCAAAGAGATGAATAAAATCCTCAAAGGTTTTCATGCCAATCTCTATTTTTCTGATGAAAACCCAAGTCAAGAGAATACCAGCATTGACCTACCACAAGTAGCATCAAAGAAACCAACACACTGGATTCACCAATAACACAGGACCTTTCTACTGCCCTCCATCTTAACCCTCTGGGTCATTTTCATTTCCATTGCGCCATTAGCTGCAGCTATTCAATAGAGCAGGGGTCACCAACCTTTTTGAAACCGAGAGCTACTTTGAGGTACAAAATAATCCGAAGGGCGACTTGTTTGATGCAAACTTCCTGAACAACAAAGTTGCACAGATCAGCTTTTAATTATACTATATGTGAACTGTCTGATCACATATCAATGTTAATTATTCCTCACAATGAATATTAACAATTTCCACAACAATGATGGTAGAAAAATATGTTTTTATCACTTTGTTAGCAAAAATGAAAATAAAGTTATATCCGTGCAAAAAATAACTCATATTGAGTTACTACTAAATAGCTTATTGTGGAAAACAAAAGGATATTTTTTTTGCGTTTGATGTGTGAGCATCAGGTGGCATCAGTGGCTCAGTGAGCTGCTTTCCTCTACACGCCTTTTAAAACGGGCTTGTAGATTTGATACGTACTCTCAATTCATGGTTAATGTTGAGCTGAGGTCTGTTTTCTGATGAAAGACGCAACAGCAGAAAAAACCTCACGGAGATCTCATGAAGATCGGCTTTTGGCAAAATGCAAGAATCAGCGAGTCGCGCATGCGCAGCAGCCTGTTAGCGACGTACGGTGAACTTTAAAATCATCATTTCCTGTCCGCCCAGACTCTCAATGTCGTCAGAAACGTTGTTCATGGAGCTGCAGGCTGCAGCCTGTTGTCTTGACCGCATGTACACGAACTGATAGGCTTTAAAATGATAGCTGTTAGCTTAAAATAGTGTTAGCTTAAAATAGTGTTAGCTTAAAATAGTGGTAGCTTAAAATAGTGTTAGCTTAAATAGTGATAGCTTAAAATAGTGTTAGCTTAAAATAGTGTTAGCTTAAAATAGTGTTAGCTTAAAATAGTGGTAGCTTAAAATAGTGTTAGCTTAAAGCAGCAAATCCCATTGAAAAGCACACAGCATATTTTTCGCAGCTCTCTCTCTCTCTGTCCACTGTGTGCACGCCCGTGTGTGTGTGTGTGTGTGTGTGTGTGTGTGTGTGCGTGCTCACCTGTGCGCGCGCTGTGTCCGTGTCTGTGTGTGCTCTGTGCGTGCCCGTGTGTGTGCTCTGTGTGTGCCTGTGTGTGTGTGTGTGTGTGTGTGTGTGTGTGTGTGTGCTCACCTCTGTGCGCGCTGTGTCCGTGTGTGTGTGCTCTGTGTGTGCCCGTGTGTGTGTGTGCCGTGTGTGTGTGTGTGTGTGTGTGTGTGTGTGTGTGTGTGTGTGTGTGTGTGTGTGTGCTCACCTGTGTGAGCGCCTGTGTTGGGGGCGGAACTCCGCTGCTTGCGATACAGAGATGTTAACTTTTTTCGTTGTAATTTTTTTTTGAACACGTCTCGCGGGCGACTCGCGTGGTCCCTGCGGGCCACAAGGTGCCCGCGGGTTGGCTACCGTGTTGGCTACCTCTGCAATAGACCATCTCTATCTCAGGAATTAAGACACATCATAAGATCAGTCTCTATGCAGATGATATATTCATGTTCCTTCAAACCCTCACTCATCATTTCAGCAAACTATTAAACTGACATAATCATTCTCTAATATCTCAAACTACTCCATTGACTAGAAATCATCTTCCATCCTTCCATGAGACAGGAACAGTTGAGATGTGGCAGTTGAGATGTGACGTGATCTGTGCAGAAGGAGACATCCTTCTGCACAGATCACGGATTAAAGAATACATATTTCCCCAAGGCGCTCTCTCTCTCTCTCTCTCTCTCTCTCTCTCTCTCTCTCTCTCTCTCTCTCTCTCTCTCTCTCTCTCTCTCTCTCTCGCCCTTGTTTACCTGAAATGTGCACTTTATAATTTTATTTTGATCCGCCCTGTTTGGCAGTTGTTTATTTTCAATAAAATAAAACATTTGCATAAAGCAAAACAATCCACTATTTCATGTTAAGAGCATTAAAATATTTTTAAAATGTGATAATTGCGATTAATCACAAGTTAACTATGACATAAATGTGATTAATCGCGATTAAATATTTGAATCGCTTGACAGCACTAATTATTACTTTATTGAGTTGTTTTGAGTGATCACGTATTAAAGAATACATATTTCCCCAAAGCTGTCAGAGATGTTTTACTCAACGTTCCTCCACCACTCAAAACAACAAACGATCATCTCCTTTGCTGGATGAACCTTCCACTCTCATTTATGAGCAGAAGAGCAACAGTTCAAATGGCTGTACTTCCTAAAATAAATGACCTTTTCACAATGACCCCTTCTCAACCCACTCCTGGTTCAAATCTCCACATTTAATCATTACTCAATTATATTGTTAAAATAAGACACCAAGAATTTAAAAAAATAAAAGACAAGGAGGACCTGAAGCCCACATGTTGCATTTACTGTCCAATCAACTTCAGTATCTCAAAGGGACACGACGCACAGCCAAGCACGGACGCATCTGTCACGCACAAACAGAGAGACACGTATATAGAGGTCCGTCCGTCCATCAGGGCGTGA
>NW_027175977.1:0-12500 GCF_023055335.1 Clinocottus analis
CTGCTGAGGTTTCGGTGTCTCACTTTGCATTCTGGGTACAATGGATGAAATGATTCAGCCAAACAGAGCGGGCTGCTGCCGCGTGGGAAACTGCGCCCCCCGCTGGCGGCGAGTCGAAAACGCATCAACACAAAAACATCACACAGTGTATAGTACAGTACTGTGTAAACAAAATGTTAAACATTGTATCTGTACTTATTCATTGCCTTTAGCTTATTGCACCCAGTATCAATCAATACAGTTCCGTATATGTCAAGGATATTGTTTCAGTTTTAATAGGAAGATAATATTTTCCTACAAATACAAATGTGTTGGTCCATTTTGCAATTTTATGCAATATGTGTACAGGCTGGGATACTTGTATATAAGGAATTTGTGGACTTAACATATATTGTGTGTGTGATTTCTCAAAGCAACATTTTTGGAAAATAAAAGAAGCAATAAGTGCCTAAGTCACAAAATTTGGGGTAAATGGGTCAAATGCAGGAATGCCTCGCAGTAAGATGCAGCTAGTCCTTGCTAAAGGACATTTATTATACTTAGATTCTGACATTTGATTATATTGTGCTGTATTTTCCAGTACTGGCATTTAATTATAGAAGAGAAACATGGAATCTAAATATGAAAGTTCACCATTCTTGGGCGTCACTGACTGCGATGCTCGATTGCCTTCGACTGGAGTTCACATGACCTTTTGCAACCTCTTTTACCACATAAAAACAATATAACATCATCTTTGTTGAACTCGAATCGGAGGTTTTGTCCTAAAGCAAGTTTTCAAAACATGTGGAAAAGACGAGGATGAAGAAAAACAGGCACTGTTTTCCCTATTAAGTGCATTTTGTTAAACCCATTCATATGAATTAAAAAATGGGTGTCCAGTGTCTGCATTGATGAGACTATACGTCCTAATGTCCTAAAACATCAAAATGTTAACATGGCGTGTACCACACAGCAATTTAACATTTGTGCAAAACTATTTTATTTACAAAACAAAATGGCACAAAGTGACAGCAGCCATATACATGCAGAAGCTCAGACAGATGTTGTGCTAGCTTCAATTTACCGCATCACAGATTCACTTCATTCAGTCAATAAGGACCTCGGAAAAGCATTAAACATGGCCATGAACATTTTAAAGTTAAAACTAATTCAACTCATGAGTACAGAAGGGTTTTCTCAAGTCTGAATATGATTAATAACACCATTTGTTCCCAGTGTCAAAAGCTGCTCCCAGTACATTTCTTTCACCATAAAATGTGTCTTTTAGCTTTCATGTCCCAGGCACCCCTGTACCTCACATTCTAGCATGTTATATTTGCGTTCATCACAACTTGTAACCAGATATGTTGACCTAAGGGAGAGGACTGCGTCATCGTCTGCGATGAATGGCACACTATAAATACAGTGCAAGCATTCAACACGTCCTTCTCTTTCACCCTTCAAAGTTTCAAGATGTCTTAAAAGCAACATCCACATGCCAGCCGATGCTCATACGCCACACCTGAGCTTTTCAGCAGGTATGTAAATGTCTGTGCCTTGATGAACTTTAAAAAGAGCTCAGTGAGGTTCACCTTTGGCCTTCGCTGTGTGGTCCTTTAGTACAGTACATGGATCACAATCAAAGTGTTAACAAAACTGAGCTTGGCCTCTGCACTGGATTACCCTATTCATGAAGTAACAAGCACATTGACAGCATCATTTAGAATAAGGGCATACAGTGAATGATACAAACCTGATGTAAAACATTCTAATAGGCTGACATCTGCCCCTGTGCCAAAAAAAAAGGAAAAACTAAACAGGATTTGAAGGAGTCAGCTCGCCAGTTCGCTGGGTATTAGGTGTGGGTTCCTGTAGGGTCAAGGCTGGTGGGCAGGGGCCAGAGGCATGAGGCCGGGGACTGTGAGAGATGGGAGAGGTAATGTTACAGCTCTGAGACTTGAGTAGAAAGGGCAAAGGGCTGGAAGGTGCTGCAGGGGGCTGTCAGGGTTGTGTGTGCATCAGCCTGCCAGTTTACTAGCCACCAGAGAAGGTTTCCTCTGGGGCAGGTCCTGGGGTGTGGGGATGTGGTCCCCTGTGATCTCTGTCTTCTCTGGCGCAGCTGTCGGTAACTGCTTGTTCTTTATTTTGGCTTTCGCCATGTTGTAGTCGCCAGAGTCAAAGTACTTTTGCTGTTAAGAAACATAAAAGTCACACATTAATTACTAAGCAAGGAGAAAATAATTGTGTCCTCAACATACAACAGGTTTGCTTTTTTGATAAAACAATATCAGTACTTTTCCTAATTACATTTTAAAGACTCGCACGCTTATTGTAAAGAGTACATTGTGGAGTTTTTGACCACTGATAGCTATAGTGAAGCGTTTTTATGAGTGAGTCCTTGTTTTGTTGCCAGCTGCAACGCTGGGATTATTTTCATCTTGTGAATCTATGTGTGTTTCTGTGGAGAGATTTGTGACCTAGGTCAAACATTACGGTTGAGTTTGAAGATGGACGGGGTCTGATTGAGTGAGAAAGGGGCCATAGGCTCCCCCACTTAATGCTCCTGGCCCGATTTGGCACAGAGTCGAGTGAGATCTCGTCGCAAGATGGTCTCTACTTTGTATCTCGCACAAGGACGCACGCATGTTCACATTGGTTCCAAGCAATTTTGCTGATCGACAGTTTTTTAGGTTAATTTGACGACAAATGTAGAAATGTGCAAGAGGGCTGCGAGTCAGTAAACATTAATGGGAGCGCTTCGACATTGCTAATGTGTTACCAGGAAGGAAATACACTGAACCTGTTTGTTAGACCTCAATGATGCACACAATATGATCTGTTCTGCATAATACTGAATGTAAATATTTGTTTGTTTACATGAGAACTACAAGGTATGGCTGAGCTACAGTTTGGCGGGTAAGAAAAATATAGTTACGGTTGTAACTAGTCATTACTTACTTTATTGGATCTTCTTTATCAATTGTTGTTTTTAACTCATCAAATAAAAAAGTATTTTTTTAAGTATTTGATTCATGATTGTATGAAATGATGCTGTAATATGATTAAATCAAGCTGCTCTTTGTTGACTTGAAATCACCAAAAGTTTAATTTGGAAAGTTTGTTTCACCCAAATTACTTTTTTATTTTCCTTTTGTTTTGTAAATGATCAAATAAATTAATCAACTCATCTTTTAAGCACTCTTCATTTTCTAATAATCTTTATTTTGTTAAATTTAAATTAGTTGATTACAGATCATGAAATTGTGTACTTAGTCTTCAAAAAATTATAGCAAAGGCAATTCACAAGTAAATATATTGCTAGAATCTAAAAGGATCAAATCTAAATTGCTCGTTTTCATCTGCCAGGATGAATTGGGTAGATAATATTGCAATCATTATGTATTTTGTTTGTTTTGAATTATCTTTCAAGGAAACGCAAGGTAAGTTTATACATGCAGTTCTGACATTGAACACAGGGTGGAGCATTGATTCAGAAGTGCCTGGTGATGAGAATCAGGTGCATCAGAGGGGAAGTTAACAGTTGTTAATTGTGCTGATGGATAATCTGTCAAACATTTGACTAATAAAGTAAAGTAAACATTTATAAATGCATAACTTTATCTGTGTGTTGGAGAGAGAGCATGCTGAGATTTATTGATAGCAGTATTGAGATTGAACGATGCTGATTTAATGCAATGGTCTACAACAGTCTAGTTTAACACCCCTGCATCTCAAGTTCAAAGCCTGAATAATGGTCAGGTTTTGGCGAAACTGTTGTGAAGTGTTGATTCAACTTAATAGTTATTTTGGAGAAAGCAGTTCGTGGTGTTTTTTTATTTGTGGTACATGGAGATGTTTCTAAAATGTTGTTTGCACTCATTCATGTAAAAAGCATGTTGTCAAACAGCTTTAATTTAGGTGCCATATAAACTGTCAACTGACTGAGTGTAAGTGCAATGTTGCCAACAAGAGTGTTTAGAGACTGTACCTAAATGGACTTTAAATGTCTGGCAGACAAACACATGGTCTAACTCACCCCCTTCTGGAGGCGCTTGCGAAGCAGGTCAGAACCCCCAGGTTTATTTCCTAAATTTGGGTATCTGGACTTCAGTTTAGCCTCTTCTGACTTCTCAGGATTGATCATCTTGTCCGGAACCTCCTGAAAAACCAGCAGAATCATTAGGCATCGGAAATATTGCAAAATGTATGGGGGAAACATTTTTCTCCAAACCCACATGCAGCACAACAAGAGACTACATTCAGCAGGGGGGCCCACCTCTCTGGCAACGTCTGTCAATTGATGGCAACACGGTACAGAGATAATCTGGCTCTGCGCCAAACCTTTGACTAATAAAGCAAACATATACTGAAAGAAAAAAAATGCTCTGCATAAAACATATATGCAACCCTATGGTAAACGGCCTTATTCTAACAGTGTCACAGTACAGTTGTAACGTCACTATTGACCTAACTCGTTATCATTAGAGGTTTAATCCGCTGGGTTTCATTGTCGAAATACAAATAAATATTGTCGCGTGTATCCTGGACTATCCTGGTCCCAAACAAGTCACCTGTAGAACGGCTAGCTACCTGTATTCGGCTGAGGGGCTCTGAACGTCGGTCTGGGCAACAATGTAACCGATAGTGTTCGTTCGAGCTGAGACGGTTAGCTTAACGTTATTACGTAATTGTGACTAGTTAAGCGTAGAGCCAGAGCACTGCAGTCTGTTGCGCTAAAACCAACCACCACGAGCAGCGAGGCTAACTGTTGACGTCTGTGTGAATGTCATGACAGCTAGCTTGGCAGCTAACGTTAGCTAGCGGCACCTCTGACGTTCACACAAACCAGCCGAAACATTCGTTGCATTAACCACAGAGACCCGCAGGCCACGCAACTAGGAACAGTACACGTCCGTGTCGTCGTGTTAAGTTTGACAAATACGATTCGTATTCCACCCATAGGGCTCGTTAATGTTATGTTAGCCGGCTCCGGTTGACATGTCAACAATAACGAGCGCGGGGCGACAAAGCTAAACTGTGAAAATGTAACGTTAGCTGTGACAAAGTCACCGCTGCACAGTTACCCGTTGGTCCGCTGACGTCTCCTCGGCCGCCTGCGTTTCCTCGTTATCCCCCGACATTTCTGTATGGTCGTGATCCCAGACGAAGCCTCTCCCGTCAGTCGAATCGAGACTGGTTGAACAAGTGATCTACAAATCGAGTCCTGCAGACTAACTGAGCCCACAGACAAGGACCAACCCTACGTCACTCACATGCGGAGACACCACGCGCGCCCGCGTTCGGGCACTCCTGCCGCGCGCACCCTGGCACACAGAGCTGGGATCGGATTTACATTGCGTAACATACCGATCAGCTGTTCGACCCATGTGCTGCAACACAAATCCAGATTTCCTGGAAAATAATCCTCAGATTTGGATCATGGTGAATGCAGATGCGTTTTATATGTCCCATACCGATATGATCTATCCACGCAGTGTGCTTTAAAGACTGATATATGTGGTTGCTCTGCTCACATTGTGCTAGATTAGAGGGGCATTTACGCAACACGTCATACATATGTGAAACAAACACATTCGGATTAACAGAAGACCCATAGTCTGACTATCACCATGCAAACAAAAATACACGATGTATAGTACACGTTATGTGAGACTGTGAAGGTGCATTTTCGAGCCGGGTGGTATACAATGAGTAGCCGCCATTAACTGACCAACACCTACTGCATTAGCAGCTTTGTTTGCCAAACTGACAGCAGTATTCAGAGCTCATTATTGTCAGCTGTTGTAGATCCCTGTATGCAGTCTTGTGAGTGTGAAGTTGTGTTGCACTATCCAGCATGTAGGTCAGGCAATGTCAATGTTGTGCAACACAGCGACTATTATTCATACCTCTATATAATAATACAATACTTTTAGGGGATGCAGTGTCGTCAAAGACATTTTTTTCTTACTTTTTGGTTTAATATTTCTGACAAATTGCATTATTCTTCTCTCCTTTAGTGTCAACTATAAGCATGTGCGATTGTAAAAAATAGTTTTGACCAGTATGACTCTCTAATCATGAGAAATGTGTTCAGGATTATAGAATTAAAAAGTTTTGTAACTTTTTCATTTTATTTGAAAGATCACCTGTAGATAAACCATGTTGGTCCATCTCCAAAGTCAACCCCGTTTTTGGTCCATTATCACCTATTTTTAAATAATTAATCCAAAACAGCGCCACCGCCCTGTTGCTTTTCCTCATCAGGTGCCATTTGGAACCAAACTTGAAGAAGCAGCAGAACCTGTGTTTTGTTTCTTTGATTCCCGTGTGAATGTATGGCGATGTAGAGGTGGGAAACAGTGCAACAAATAAGAGACAGAGCAGCTCTCAGATTGCTTCAGAAGATATATTTTTTTTCAGATTTGAATATTAATGTCAAAAATACATACTATGATATACAGTTTGCACTACATCATCTTAGCATGACAGACGTCACAAGTAGTAACTGAAATATTAATTTAAATATTAAATAAACTGATGGTAAGTAAACTGAAAGTGAATGTGTAAACACTAAAACTAAGATTACTTTCTATTGCAACACTTCCAATAAAGTGGTTCTGTAACAGTACAAAAGTATTAGAATATTACTATTTTCTGTTTCATTTCCAGTTATAATGAGAAAAAAAATTCCACAGTGCACTTTTGATGTTTAGCTGTGAAGCTTTCAGTTGAATGTAGCCATTGCTTGTTCAACTTCTTCAGTGGTCCATGGTATGTTTTTCTTTTGGACGAACGAATGATGTTGCACCAGTCCGTCACACGCCTCCGCTTCCATTTGCAGTCCCTCTGCTCCGAGCTCAGGAATCCCTCTTTTAGGTCAATGAATCTGCTCTTTATTATTTTAACATTAAAGGGCCATTTATAACTAATTCAATTGTGACTGAACACTGGTTCATCATGTTGAGTACAGGTCTAATTCAAATGTGGATTTGAGTAAAGTAGCCTAAATTCTGCTGAAATATTTGAAGTGTCTAACTGCTTCTGCATGATGATCACTGGGCTCTACTCTCCTGCCAGACGCTGGAGGGGGATACACACAACGTCAGGAAAAAAAAAGACCCATCAGATCTGGTCAAGCCTTCTTAAACAGGAGAACTGGATCTGAAACACACTATAATTGTCACCTCTGACCCAACCTCTTTGTGTCGTTAACAAAGAACACCATTTCCAACAAGTCTCCCAGGCTCTCAGCCCCGCTGCCCCTCTTGTCAGTTCTGGGTGACAGAAGGGATGAAACATACGATTGTGGTCACATGTCAGGTAAGTCTTGATGACTTGATCGCTGGCATCAAGGTGTGATTGAAGCTTCAGTGGTCGCCTGCCAGCTGGATGAGGAAGGGGAGGTTGTGTCTCAGCAGCGGGGAGAGAATGGTGGGTCTATAGGGGACTCTGTGGAGGACTGGAGCTCGTAGGCAGCTCCACTGTCAACCTCCATGGACTTCCTGGAAAACAGCAGACGGATGTCCCTATGGAGGTAGATCTTCCCAGACTTAGAACTCTGGAACCTGGTTGACATTGTAGCGGGAGGACAAATATGAGAGGAGAAACGTCATATAGCTTCTGGATATATTCCAGTTTTGATGTGCACTAGAAATGAAAAGACAGCCAATTTACCTCAGATGAACGAGGTAGCGCAAGGTGCGTGCCTGGCCGAGGGGCTTCCTGCTGTTCTGATTGTTTGTGTCACGGCGGACGGGAACAGAGAAGGTCCTCTGGCGCAGGAAGGTCTGGTGTCCAGCTGGCATGGCTCGTAGGTCGTACATCACAACAAACATCTTTACCACTGTCTTGTTGGGATTGAATAAGGTCTGAAAGGTATAACCGGAGAAGCATGGGAGGATTTACACAGGTTTCCAACTCTTTGTGACCTGACTTCATCAATCTATAACAATATACATATCATCCGTACATACATTTATATATAAAAACAAATATTCAAATGTATAACCACCATAAATGAATAAAAACATGCCCTTAGATGATGAATTTCCTTCTATAACCACAAGGGGTTGCCCTTTCCCTTTTGTTAGTTGGTGTAATCTGCCCTTTGTTCTCAGCCATGTGTACACGACGATGCAGACATGTCATATAAGTCCATTTAGAGATTATTTGTACATTTGTGGAAAACAAGAGAAAGTTTCCTCACCACTTGAATGGTTCCTGATGGAGGTACACGGTAGCCCCTTTTCCCCAGGGACTCCAGATTGATCACACCCTGTGGAAAACACATAACAACTGTGTCTCAAACAGGCATACAAAAGGTAATACACAACAGTGCTCACACACATTTTCAGATACAGCGCTCAACTCAAGGCTCAGTCAGACAGGCTGAAAAGAAAAAAAAAAGTATTATTGATTGACTAACTGGAAACAAATAATCTCACCATGTATGGTGAGGGGGCGTTGTCATCGGATACACTGTAGAAGGACACCTCCACAGGTAAGGTCATGTGACTGGGGCAGAAGGACCCGCTGGCTCCGACCTCTGCTGTGAAACCCTCCACTAACCCTAAAGCCTCCAGGCGGTAGTTCAGCACACACTCCTAGGAAACCACAGTTAAGTATTTTAATGAAATTACATTGCTGTTTTACTTAACTGTTAATTGTAATGTGCTTTGTGTGTTTGTATGTTATACCTCAAAGTTTCCCAGCAGACTGAGACTGGCAGGTGGAGCGCTGGCACTGAACAGCTGCTGTGACTCATCGGTGTACCCCTCTCTCTTTGGACACACCCTGAAGGGTTAAAAAACACACTTGTTCAACTTGGTTTCATGGCAAGATGCGTGAAAGAGCATCTTAAGATGTTCAGGTGACAAGCAATCCTGGTATGTCTGAACAGACTTGCATCCAGGGTGAGATCAAAGGATCTCAGACTGAATTTAAAGTGGGTTGTGCCTTGAGAAAGCGATATCAGCCAGCTCAAAATGTGTGTTACTCTGATGTCTTAATCAAGCAAATTTAGTAGAACAACAACAAAAGTAGAAGAATATATGAGCATGACGATAGCTTTTACCATCCTCAGCCAAACGGTTGCTAAAATTAACTTTACCAAACTCTAAAAACATCTGCTATGAAAAGCAGCATTACGTTACCACCCACATCTGTGTGTAGGCAGTGCCATGAAGCTCTGTGTATATAAAGCCAACTCCGTTCTGTCTGCCATTTTGAGCAGAATGTGTGATTCTAGATGCAGCCACAGTACAGCAGAGCTTCAGCAGGTGGCAGCGTGTCAGCAGAACAGGCTGACCTAACCTTACCAGTCAGAACAACACTCTTTTTGTCTGATCTCTCAACAAAGACAATACTTCTCAAACCTGCTGCTGATTTGAGGCCATGTCAGCGTGTTAGGGTTTAAACATTGGCACTGGAGCAAACCTCTCCAACATAGATCCCAGATACACTGGTTTTATGGCTTTAGATAGCTTGAGTAACACTGGTGGTAAATCAAACAAATTAACTTTAACAATAAAATGTATTCAACTTAGAAAAAAAAAAGAAGAAAAAAAAAGACAACAACAGAGTTTGCCTTGCTGACACTTACACATAGTAACAGCTGAACTGTTGCATAGCAAGAAAAACAAGCTTTAAAATTCTGAAGCAAAAGTATGAGTAACTTGTTCCAGATGGTACTATAATAAACAGACAATGTGGGAAGTATCTGTAAAGCCAACACAAAAAAATGGTCTTTTAACTGTTACTAACACTGCATTAAACCTGTGAAAGCATCCTGACCGTATCATCGTGGATAAACTGACTTGGAGTCCGTTTACTACACTATCAAAGATCCCAGGTGAGAAAACGCGTACCTTTTCCCATAAGTCCAAGGCAAACCCTTACAGCCAGCCAGAGAGGTGTCCAGATCAAAGTAGCCCGTTTGGTTTTTCCTCTGAGGAACCTGCAGCACACACGGCATAATTAACACAGAGCAACTTTTACAGTATCCAGGTGAAGATGTATTGTATATTGAAAATACGAGGCTTGACACTAACATGTTTGGTCTTTCATGAAAGATTCAAAAAGGCATCGTAACTGATTTTAAAACAATACGGTATGACAACAATGTGTCTAATATACATCATAGCGTGTTTGTGAAAATAATTGAGCTTGTCTGTTGGTGTGTGTACATTCTCATGTTCACATGCATGAGAAGGTGTATGATCAGAAGGCAGGAAACTGTGATGATCTAGGACTGTGGTAATCTGAGAAACTTACTGAGGTTGATGAGGCAAAGATGAGTCACGTGCCTCACCTGTGTATGCGATTGTGTGTGTTTTTGTGTGCACATTAACCTTGGTTAACAACTCAGTGGCCCAGCAGCAGCAACAGCAGCAGCAATAAAAGCAGCTGCCAGGTACTTCAAAGTCTCTTTACGACGCCCATTCACAGGCTCACTTCTTACACTGGTGAAAGTACTGTGAGTAATACTTCAGATGGCTTGAAATAAAAGGGTGGCGGGTGTGGTGACATGGCAAACTTAACCACTCGGACACCGACAACGACTGAGTCAGTAAGTGTTTGTGACGTGGAGCCTGCGTGTTCGTGTTATCCGAGCGAATGCACAAAGCAGAAACTGACAATAACGGAGTTTTACTGTGAATATGTGTGTGTTTGTTTCTTACAGGGCTGGAGAGCAGAGGCAGGCCAGTACAGGGGTGGAAGGCTTTGGTCGCTGTTGCATCCAATGAGCGGCGATTCTGTTTCTTCCAGCTGTTGCAGGGTAGAAGCGGAGAGGGGCCGTGGGCTCGCTGGAGAACAGAGATGAGAGATGAGAGATGAGAGAGAGAGAGAGAGACAGAGAGAGAGAGAGAGAGAGAGAGAGAGAGAGAGAGAGAGAGAGAGAGAGAGAGAGAGAGAGAGAGATTAGGATTGTTTGCAAGTAAACTGATGAGCTGTATTCATTAAATCATGTTCTCATATATCATATGCCATCTTGATCACCACTGAAGTCTCATCTACTTCCAGCAACTCATATCCATTCCTTTGAGTTTGACAAGCTAAATTTGACTTACTTGATGCCTGTAGTGACCTATACTTTCTGAAATTGAGTAACAGTACTTTCTTTAGTGGATAATATTATATTTTCCATAGTTACTTGTTTAATCAAATATAGAATTTCCAAGAATCATAGCTAAATGTAAATACCTTTTTTTAGAATATAACTAAAAAGAATAGTTTACATTTCTTTCTTAAATACACTTATTTTCTATCTTGCTAAGAGTTAAAAATGTAATTTGATCACAATTAATATAAGGCAACCGCCAACGGCTACTTAACTTGGAAACATTGGGTATGTCGCCCCCTCACATAACCCTCATAAAACCACATCTCCACTTCAGTTTTTGTAAAAATTAAACAAACAAGATATTACCTGTTAATCATTTGTGAGCTTTAGAGGCCGGGAGGGGGAGGAGGATTTTGTTACTTTTGACCTATCTAAACTAGCCGTTACCCTGTTTACAGTCTTTGGGCTACGCTAAAATACTGCTGGATGTACCTAGCTCCATAATTAGTGTAAAGACATTAACATGGTATTAATATCCTCTACTAACTCTCATCAATAAAGTGAATCTTTCCAAACTGTTGGGCAATTTCTATTTTAGTGATGCAGTTCAACCTAGGCTCTTTTAAACCGGGATAGGGCACAACAAATAATAATTGCAGTTCAATAAATGCAACATCACTCAAAACTATATGCACAAACAATGTCCTTTTAAAAGGAGGAGTTCCTTACCAGGACAGTAGACGGGGGTGTCATGTCTGGACTGCAGGTGTTGGAGCATCCAGACATCAAGGGTGCCTGGTTCTCATCCTGCAGGGCAGAAGCCTGGGCTAATAATGCACAGAACTGCATCTGGGACTGAGGCTGAGGCTGAGGCTTGCTGTGGTTGTGGCTTATGTTACAGTTCATGGCTGGGCTGGCATCATTGCAAGTCCAACTAAAGATCTGGGCATTCCTTGGGCTGTTCTCAAGGACATGGGAGGCAGAAAGGGTT
Organism: Clinocottus analis; assembly: GCF_023055335.1. Taxonomy (NCBI): domain Eukaryota; kingdom Metazoa; phylum Chordata; class Actinopteri; order Perciformes; family Cottidae; genus Clinocottus; species Clinocottus analis. The sequence goes on from NW_027175977.1 coordinate 12,039, forward strand.
TCATGGCTGCTGAGTGTCCTGACTACGAGCTTTTCCTGTGGGGGAGTTCGTAAACGCCGACCAGCCTGACTGTGGGACTGGCCTTTGAATGAGGGTTCTTCAAGTGTAAAGTGAGCACCATTTTGGGCCCTGGGAGAATGGCATTCTGTCCCCGGATCAGCCCGGGGCTTGTCTGTGCAAACGGGTGCGTGTGTGGCAGCGGTGCAAACACTGTCTCTGCGAGTTTCACGATGGCTGGGTGTGTGGCCGTTGGTGCAGCCATTGGTGGCAGTGTGTGAGGCTTGTGGGATGTGTGTGACGTGCGAGTATGTGCGGACCGTGTGAGTGACAGTCGTCGTGTGCGTGTGGTGCAGATGGCTGCCGCTCCTGCTGTGTCTTGGGGACAGAGAGGGGACAGACAGTCTCTCCTGGATGAGTCTCGTTATGTCTTGTACTGCCTGGGCGATCAGGGAGCCGTCTCTC
>NW_027175977.1:17500-19853 GCF_023055335.1 Clinocottus analis
CTTAAATACACACTCCTAGAACACAACAAAAACCCACATGAAGACAGTGAAAAAACAAACATCACGAAACATGTGAACCCACTAAAAACATAGAGACAAACACAACACACACAAGCAGTGCAGGACAAAGGACTAGTAATGGTTGCTTTGGTTAAAGGGGCCCAGCCCATAGACGCGAGCTGTCGTTCTTAAGGGCGTCGTGACTGAATAGAACATTCCTATGAAACACAAACACAGACGAAGCTGGGAGGTGATCGAGAGAAAGGACAACACATAAAAGGCAGAGAAGCAGGAAACATCTTTCATAGACATGGAAAGAGAGCTGTTTTCAACATACAGAAGCACATTTACAGAACTGAGATCCAGTTTCATCCTTCTTCACCGCTTGAAATAATACAAACTAACAAGCTGGTTGTAATGAAATTTACCAAATTTAAAGTACAAATATTGTAATATTATTTGGGAATTTATGTAACAATCCGGGTTGTTCACCAATCATTCAGACTTACAAAATCTCTTCCTCCCTCGCTTTTCTATCTATTTAAAATTTATAATCTCTCTCTCGTGATCCTACAGTTGTACCGTTTGAATTAGTGTGTTTGTAAGATGTAATTTATCTCCCATTTGTTTTTGAGTCCTCTATCTGCGCTGTGGTGTACATAATGTAATTTAATTGCAAATACTCGCAGCGCTTTAGAAATGCAAAACGAAAACACAGTTCAATCAGGTTTAGGTCCAACTTGTAAATAAGAGGCTCTGTTAATAAACCCGGCACAATACTGACCCGAACCCAAATACATAAAATACGCGTGACCTCTCATCCATCTCCCAATAATGTGTAATCTGTATTATGTAACAGGTCGGATTTAGATTCAGGCATCTTATTATTAGACGTGTGTCCGCCTGCCACCAAGTGCAGCTGGAGCCCCGCCTACAGATCAGCTGGTTGGACGTACGCGCGCGCACGCACACGCACACACACACAAACACACACACACACACACACACACACACCTTTCTCCGTGTCCTCGGGCCAAGAGATCAGTATAGTCATGTGGGATGGAAAAGGGCCTACAGGACAAGAGCGGCGCGATCAGCCTTGGTAGCAAAAAGTGTTCAGAGTGAACCCGCCGCGATACACACTCAGGAGTGATTCATCGTTACCTAGGACCTGTCACAGAGGCAAATGAGTCAAACAAGTCAGTGCCTGGTCGAGATGGCGATGGCAGCAATTGCGATTTGGATGCTTGTGATTTGAATACATGTTGGCCGGATTACATTTTTACATGCTGCACGCCGTGTCTGTTTTAACAGAGAGACAGATGGGAAGAAGGAGAGAGAGAGACAGAAACAGAGAGAGACACTAAGTGGGAGACACGTTCATATAAACCGCCCCATTAATCTGTGGACTGCGGCCACACAATCACTACATGGTTGGCCCTCTTTCTCCAGCAAATGATACTCTTCTCTCTGCGAGCACGCACGCACACACACACACACACACACACACACACACACACACACACACACACACACCTAATTTGAATGCTGTGCAAGTACCATATGGCAAAAAAACACTCCCATCCTACTCTGTGCAGCCGTGCGGGTCACTATGTATGTCATTTGTTTGTGGCCACGCTTCGTTCAAATGAAGCAGAGAGCACAGCTCGAGCTAGTCTTTTCTTCATTAGGGATGTGTCTGTGTTGGGGGACGAGAGACAAAAGGCAGCGGCAGATTAAAAAAAGTAAAGTGTCACAGATCAAGGCCTTCGCTGGAACAAAACAGTGATGAGCTCACCTATGGCTGGATTACTGGTTATCAAAGACGGAGCGTTACACACACAGACAATACAAGATATTATACTGTAGGGCAGCAACCGGGAAGAGGCCAGACATACTTCAGAGGGAGAGAGAGTGAGACGGGCTACATAGGTATTGGAAAAGACAGACAAGTCTTCTAAAGGGCAGACAGGAAACACACACTGTTAGTTGAAAATACAGAGAAGAAGTCAAATTAACAATGTTTCCAGCTAACTGTTTGTCAAGTGGATTGCATGCAAACGTTGGAAACCATGCAGAAGAAAAGGGAATTGGATGCGTCTGCTGAGTTGATGTAAAACCTAATCACCAAGACAAGCTGAAAGACAGATGGACAAATAAGTGATTAACAATGGGGTGTTCAAATTCTATTTAACTCTGTATAAAATATCCAAGCCTAATAGTCAAATACATTCAAATGTGTGAGGAAAATAAACAATTTAAAGAATGGCTAGATTGGTACAGTTCAAATGGCAAAACTGGCTGTGACAGTAAACGTAACTGTCCACTGCTTCTGAGGAGAAAGACATTTGAA
>NW_027175978.1:0-19752 GCF_023055335.1 Clinocottus analis
AACCAACAATGGCTTTTTTGTTCATTTTTCCTGTCAACAGCTGAAGGTGTTCTGTACCTGGAAAGGGCCCGCTGAAGAAGAGCTAAATCCATGTTAAGAGGGCGTCAGGATTTCTCTAAATCTAGCTTTTTTCACATGCCATCATCTGCTCTGACCCGATTCCTTAATGAGGCGGAACAGCAGCTCCACCAGATCCTCCTCCAGCCGGGCGTCACAGGTTCAATCCCCCGTGTCAGTGCACATCCCGGCCGGGTGAAGGCACACATTCCTGATTCGGTCTAGCATCACGTACAAACGCAATAAAACGAGGTCTGGAGGAGGTCCCGCCCCCGTAGGAATCCATCTCTGTGAGACCCGAATCGCAGTTGGCCGAAATAATCTCATTCCAGGGCGAGTAAGAAATGACCCGGACTGACAGCGACGGTCGGGTCAGAGGAGAGACGATGTTTACTTCGGTGTGAAAAATTGCCTAATTGGAGACAGGAACTGTGCATGAGATGTGATCGTTCAGCCACAGATGAATGCAGAGACTCACAACTTCATAGTCTAGTGGAAAATATGTAATCATCTTTCAACGCATCGGAGACAGTTCAAGTATTCCAGAAAACAAAATGTTCACATTTACACTCTCAACGTCTGTTAGTTCAGTTCATGTTACTTTTCCCTGTGGACATGACACTGTGTCAGATCCATGATCTTAATGCCACGATGTTTATTCATTTCTGAATATGAGAGAATCTGGATATGAGTTCCTTTGTAGTTCAAGAAACGCCAAAAAATGTGAAGAACAAAAAGCTACAATTTGTACATACGTTTGGCTGTTGCCCTTACTGTTGATCACAATACAGATGGGCTATAAAGTACGAAAAATATCAATCTTTTATATATATTTTTAAGCTCAGGAGCGCTTCAGAAATGTTATTAGTTTTTTTGTCACGACCAAATCATAATTGAGATTTCTTTTTCTTTTGGTACCTTCCTGTGAAAGACAGTTGAGAGGGACGGATAAAAGCCCTGCCCGCGTGTCATCAGGACACACAACTAAACAACGCCGCTGGACATCAACCGGCTCACAGCAGACGTGTTAGCTAGCGTTAGCATCTGCACATGTTAGCATGTGCCAGCAGCTCAGTGTCCAGAGCGTTGAAATATAGAATAGGAGTAGAACAGACTTTCCCATTCACATCAGCGGAGCAGGGTGTTTTATGCGTGCTCTCACCTACTTGTTACTCGATGGTATTTTACACACCGCGCCTCATCGATAAATTGTAAGAATCTAATGAATTTAAGACACGCTCAGGCCATACCATACCAGATCATACCGTGTAGGATAAAGGATGATACGAATGCTTTCTTTTGTATGTACATATATTCTGCTGTCTGCTTTGCCCCAAGTTAAGTCTCTAATAACTTCACCTTGGTGTTTCTTCCCATGCTGTGTAGCTCTCCCAACAGCTCTATAAATCTGGCTGGAGCGATACGTCGCCTGTGGGCAAGTCTCCCCCGAGCACACTCAGGAGGCAAAGTTCTCCACACTGAAAGAACGTTTGCAGGTGTGAAGATTGCAGCTTGAAGGATGGACGTGGTTCTGACCTGCTCGATCCTGACCAATGAAACTGAGGCCGTTGATCAACTTGACAAACATTCCTCCAACATTTCACCAGTTATTGCAGGAGCTCCCCTCCTCCTGAGGAAACGCCGATGTCATTGATGTGACGACTGCGAGTCAGACCCGCAAAGCCTTTGACGATGCGTCGGTTAGGTCGCGGACAACAGTAGCTGACCTGACATTTGCCAAATCAGTGTGAATGTGAAACCTTTTTGTCCTTGAAAGGCAACAACAACAGACCTGGCATTTTCCACTCAATCCTCTCCGATTACAGCTAATCTTTTATCGCCTTTTCTCGGCAGGAGGCTCCCCTGCGCTCTGCGTGTCCCGGGGATAGAAACAAACATTGTTCAGCCTCCTGGAATGTGAGTGGGCCACACGGCGAACGGTGAGTCAGCACCCGGCAGATGTAACAGTAGTCAGGGCTGCGGCTTTTACCGGCGCACAGGTCGGCCTGTGATATGGGCGTGTTTGGGGTTTTCGTGCGTGTGGTTTGAAAGTGAGACGCCTCCTTTTAACATTGCCGTGTGCTCGCTAAACAATGTGAACAGCCTCAGGACAGATTTTCCTTTTGTCCTCCACCTCCACCTTTGTTGTTTTTGAAGGATATATGACGGCAATTATCACTGACATTTTCATATGATTGATAATCGGTCGACACAGCAGAATAGAGAGTAACCCTCGGTCATCTAAAACAGGGGATCATAGTATCTTCCTTGGCGCAGATCTTCTAACATTTAAAGGTGCTGAATACGTAAATACTCTCAACGAGGTGAAGGCTGAGCCGGCAGCTAACAGGGCCGACTACCAGAGAGCGCTGACAGCTGCTAACACTCACATCCACAATGACGCACCATGTATTTCACCTTTCAACACACTTTTTGTAAGTGTATTTATTTTCAACTAGCTCAGCGACTCAAATGTAGCAGCAACACATGTGAGGCCCTGACTGTGTGTGAGCCATTAGCATTTAGCCATTAGCCTTTGAGCTGCGCGGGGGCCCTCCAGTCGAGGGACGACTGTGGCTCAGTGATAGAGCAGGGTTGATCAAGGGATCGGCGGTTCGATTCCCCAACTCCGCTAGTCTGTGTCGATGTGTCCTTGGGCAAGGCGCTCAACCCCAATTTACCCCAGCAGGCTGTTCCTACAGTGTATGAATGGCTAGCTAGTCCTAGCTAGTGTGTGAATGAGTGAATGAAGTACAGTCCAGTCGCCAACGCTCAAACCTGCAGATACATGTTGCTGTGCCACTTTCTGGCCTTTTACTTGGCTCTCAAGGGTCCAGGAGGCCTTTCAATACTGGCTAATAAAAGTTTTTTTACGAGTACACGATGGCACAACCTCCCAGATGTTCATGAGTCAGTTTATATCTGTATGGAAAGTACCCTTTTACCCAAGAAGTGACCTCGAACTTGTCAACAGTGCAGGCCTATCGTGTAAAGCTATGTGCTGAACTCCAGGAGAAGGCTCGTGTGTAGAGGTCAGATTAGCTTGTGTTGACTGTAAACAGTACAATCTGTCTCCACTGTTCCCCATTACAGAGGGAAAAGTGTGTAGTTGGCAGGAGTGGTCGGGTGATGTCACCGCACACCCGCACCGTGACTGACAGGTAAAGTCCAGAAAGCTCAGAGATCTGTCTGCGCCACAATGCGTTCACTTTTTCCTTGTGGGGATCAGTGATATCTGATTACAGTTCAGATGTAATTAGGAGTCAGGCAGTTGTTGTGTAAAACTTTGCTCAAGGAAGAAGTCGATTTCTGGAGGGAGGAGCTGTGTTATAACGCTCAACAGTGGCACCGCTTCCTTTGTGATCATTTAGGAACAATGGAAGTCTTTCATTGGCAGAGACACACACACACACACACACACACACATACACACACACACACACACACACAGTGTGTTTGGTAAATAGATTCAGCTGATATCTGGGACGTATTTTTGGTGCTTTTGTTATTTCAGCTCGGTAGTGTTTTCAACATTTAGAAGCAGTTAATCTTTAAGTATTATCTGTCTCTCACTTTAGTTTATGTGTGTGTGTGTGTGTGTGTGTGTGTGTGTGTGTGTGTGTGTGTGTGTGTGTGTGTGTGTGTCTGTGTGTGTGTGTGCTTGTATTATGCTCCAAAATAATTGCCTGCCTGACCCGTCAGTGATTCTTTCTGATAATGATGTTGCCATTGTTGAAAGGAAATTCGAGTTAATCTGGGAATCTGGCGACACAAGCAATGCAAACATGACCAGACACAATAACTCTCACTGAGCACAGAGTTATCATCGCTGGTACACGTCAACTCTAAACTGTGAACTGAATTCATCCCACAGATCCTCTCAGTCACTAACAGATCCTTAAAGGTGCAACATGATCAACACGACGTGAAGAGGTTACGGCGTTTGTGTCACACCAAAGACGTCTGTGTATTGCTTTGCAGAGATATTCACTGAAATGAGCATGCTAACCAGCTAGCCTCCCGTCTTGTAATGCCACTTTGGCCTGAAGAGGCGATGGTGAGTCCACAGTGGGTGGAGCTCTGGGTCTCACCTGTGTAACGGTTTTGTTTGCGGCAATGAGCTGATTAGGTCATTATGTCCAAGGTCATACCTCTAAATACGGTGACCAAATATGGGCCTCCATAATCTTCAGTTTGAATAATTTCTATACCAAAATAATTTACATTTATACATTCGTGAAACATGTAATGGGAGCTTGTGAATTATGCTCAAGTTCCTTTATTTTGTATCTTAAAACTCACTTTGAAATGCACGTTATCCTTTCTCTCTTTACATCTCCCCACCCTTTTACTTCCTTCCTTTTCCTGTTTCCCTCGTTTCCTTTAACCTTGCCTTCCCTCTGCACCCTTCCCTCCCTCCATTTTCTGTCCTTTGCAACAGAATGCCCTTCTTTTTTCATCCGTCCACTCGTTACCTTCGGTCCACCTCTTCTCTTCGCTCACACTCGCCTCCTCTTTTCTCGTCACATCTGTAATTCTTCCTGACTTTCCTCTCATTGCTTTGGCCCGTCCTTCTTTTCTCTCCCCCTCAAACTTTCCTTTTTTCTTCTTTTATTGTTTCTTATTCTTTCCTCTTCCCTTCTTTTACTTTCTCCATCCCTCTCTCCACCACTCCTGTTTTATTTTCCTCTTCTTTCCATCCCTACTTCTCCCATCATCCCTCTATTCCTCTCCTTCCTGGCTTTTATCCCTCCATCAACCAAGTAATTTTCCTCCTCTTACCCTCCCTCTCTCCTTCTCTCTCCTCTCCTATTTTCTCATTTCCTCCTCTCTCCTTTCATTTCCTCTTCTGTCTTCTCCTTTCCTCCCCTCTCGTTGTCTACTGTCAGCTCTCCTCCGATTTCCATTTCACCTCTTTCCCTTCCCCCTTTCTACCCTCCCTGTATCCTAGCGTGCAGCGTTGCGGCGAAGGACAATGATCTCATTCACGGCCGCCTTGGGAAAATGTTTGTGACACTCCGGAGTGCCGACGGGCACTCGTGCAGTGCCACCAGGCGGCCGGTGGACCCTCACCGATGGAGGCGGCGGCGGGGGGAGGACGATGTGTGGGAAGCGGAGAGCAGGTTGTGAGTGAATAGTGGAAGAGAGGGATGGAGTAGAAAGGGACAGGGAGGCTTCTTTCAATGTCACCCTGTAATCCAACACACTTCATCACTTCCTCTCCTTGTCAGCACCGCCCCTCTGCTTTCCCCCTCTCCCTCTCGCTTCCTTACCCCCTGCCTCTTAATATTCCGTCTCGCAGACAGGTACATGCATTTGTCTCCCAGGAACGATGCTGTCACATTTATGAATGTTCGGGAGACTGCAGAGAGCGACGTGGGAGAGAGGAAGTGACCGAATTGAAAGGTTGTGATTGGGTTAGAGCTCGAGCATAGTTAGATTTAGTCTCTTTTCCACGTAACTCTTCTTTGAAGCTAATTGCTTAGTTATAGCAACGCATTGTGATGTAGGCAGAGACGGGCTGAACTGGAGTGTGTCATTAAGCATTTAATTGCACTAAATGGTTGGCTGGCGAGCTAAAGCTGTCCAGGAAGACAGTTAAAACGAACGCTGCCTGTGCAGACTGGCAGCGCCTGTAAAACAGGGATGAACACGGCGGTTGACTGCTCTCATCTATATTTTGGGGTAAAATAACAAATGTAAAAAGGTGAAATATCACCAGATTCCTTTCAGTGTCTTTCATTCAGCTCATTGTTTTAGTGACCTGCAACTTCACTGTTTAGGTTTAGTCTCGCCATCTTCATCGTCAAAATCATGTTTCTGTTCTTCGTAAGCTCTGATAAACTCACCCGACACGACCTGCTCCGCCGCAGACAGAACAGTCAGAATTGGAGAACATAGCGGAGCGTTTAGCCGCCAAAGAGCCACGTGTTTCCTCTGAAGAGTTGGTGAAGACCAAAGCAGAGATAAAAGTAGAGTAGGTATAGAAAAGTACCGGCCAATCACACAGTGCGTTTACATGCTGGTAATAATTCGAATCTTGCTTTAGTCGGACTATGCTCTCTTTCGGGGCAACTGCTGTTATCCGAATAAACATGGCAGTGAATAAATCGAATCATTGGCCGAATGCATGTCATATCCGATACGCTAGGTGGCGCTGTTTTCATTACATGTAGTGGTGATACAGCCATCTCCGCTTGACCTCTTCACTCTTCATAATGGAGAGAACCCCGCTAGCTTCGGTGGTTGTCGGGGAGCTAGCGGAGAGCAAACAGGGAGCTAGCAGCAGCGCTAGCTGGCTACATCAGGGAGCTAGCAGAGACACCCACCGAAGGTCCTATCGGCTCGTAACCCGACTTTTACGTTTGTTTGTTTCTGCCGGCCGTGACAACTTATCGTCTCTTTCGACTTCCGGGTCACGACCTGGGAGGGAGGGAGGGAGGGGGCGGCGGGATCTTGAGCATGCGCACAAACGCATTGTCCAGTTCCGATCCGATTCAGCGTTTACATGCAGCGTTATTCGAATTATCAATCGAATCGAATCGAATCGAGTTATCCAGGGGTGTTAATCGGATCGTAGTCGGACCGCAGTTATTCGAATAAAGGTGTTTACATGAACGGGATAATTCGATTTTAGTCGGACTAAGCCAGTAATTCGAATCCATGTAACCGCACTGACAGCTTCAGACAGCTCCAATCAGGGTCCGACAACTCTCTGCTGCGTGGACTCTCCTGCTACGTTTCCTCCTCTTCAGGCTGCTTTAGTGGACTTGGAGCTCGTCGAGGTTAAACGTCGTGTAACAGTGATAGGCGGCACCCGGAGAGATGTGACAGGAGACACAGGTTTCTAAAACGCTACGTTGCTACGTGAAAATCTGTGGAGCTAACGGTATCAGAATATTAGCAGAGAAAAATTGACATGATATTTAGATTTGTAAGTGGGGCTATGCGGCATTTAACGACAGCCGAGGTAAGTAGCTCACGGAAACACAGGTCAGCAATCATACATGGGCGGAAAATCTGAATATTTTAAATGAGGATGCCCTTTCCTTTGGCTTTTAATGGAAAAAAAAGGTCCTGCATGTAGGAAAGAAATCCCATCAAGCACTTGCCACTTTAGTTGTATAAGATACAAGATTGTTTTTTTTTGTGTCGCCTTTTGAACATTGTGGGAACAATGAACTGTGGGACTGTAGTACCAAATAGTCTTTCATAATGGATTGTGCTTTCTGATCAAGCGCTTTGTGAATTCAAACATCTCTTCTCACAATGCTCTGCTAGAAACCTCTCCAATCAACAACGTTTTTCTGAGCATGAATCCACAATAAAATACCAATTCATGCATCTACCAGGCTGAGACAGTCATTTGTAGTCATCCCTCCTGAATCCTTCAACGAAAACACGATTCATGCTGCTACAAATGCAAAATACTGAAGAACCGTGGTCCACATTTTCCTCCTTAAATAAAGTCTCTTGCCTCTTGCTGATTTTTTGTATTATCCCGTAACCTTTTTAAACAGTAATAACTCTAAATGGTAATAGCATTTTTCTCCCAAAATATGAAACATTTGGTTGCCTGAGACAGACTGTGATGTGGTACGCGGCCCAGTCAGCACGCTCATACCGTATGTATAATTCATCATCTCCTCTGAAGTCTTCTCTGCATGTATCGACGCAAAATATCGGACCACTCTGAGGGCGGCCTTTAATCTCATCCTGATGAAACACTGATGTTTTGGCCCCGTGTTTGCTGTCCATCAGTCATTTGTCTTACACTGATTTAATCTGCATGCTGCTTTTACTTTGGTCCTTTTTGGGGGGACATTTCATTGACTTACATCCATTTTCAGGTGACTTGTGTTAACCCTAAGCATGTGCACTATTTGCCTTACCCTTACCCTAACGTTACTGGAACCCTAACCAATGACCACAAAATCACCTTTTTCCCAAACAAGGACGTCTTTAGTCTCTAATTGAGGGCTACAAGGATGACTTACTTACCTTAGGTTGTCCATCTTCAGCAGAAAGGATTTGAAGTAATAAATAAACAATTTCAATTCAAACTTTTAGGTGTTAATGTTTTAATATTTGTATTGTCTGAATGCCAATAGCATCCGAGTTGTCTCTACTCCGTCTCCTGAGGGCCTGGCAAAATATGACTGTCAGTTTTTTTTACCACCAATAGAAGCGTAAGCAGCTAATAAATTGAATGATGGATATGTTTGAGTCAAAGGTACCAATTACCAAACACTCGCCAAATGCCTGCTCATTAACTTGTAGAAACCAATCTTATCCTTAATTAATTGTATTAGCTGGAGCTGTGTTTTCAGGCAGTGACATTGTTACAGCAATAGCAGTTTGCATGTGTGATTCATTCATCATTGTTCCACAATTCACACGACTCAACATAACATGCAGGTATCTACCTTGTTGAAGTGAGTTAGTATCATGCTGACCTGCAAGAGAACTGAGCCACTGGTTAGTGATCTCCATATGTATGAACTGGTAAATCCAGTGACGACAATTTATTTCTCTATATGTCTGGTTCAAGCATTACTTTGACATTTTGTGGACTGCAGGATGACATGTTTTTGTAGACCAACAGGAAGTTAGCATCGCATTGGTTCCCTCCACAAAGCCAATGGGATTTTTTTTTGTTGGGTTTTGGCTGCCTGCATAAAATAAGCTCTGTTGAAAATATGTGTTTATGACACATACATGTTTGGTTCAACTTGATAATCTTCACAAATTAACACCACTTTGTGATTTTTAAAGGGTGAACGAAATTGGCAGCTAATGCTAACATTAGGCTTTTGGTTAGATGTCTTAAATAAGGTCTGGCGTTAGCAAACATATTACTAAATGAGACTGTTAACGTTATCCCGCCAACTTGTCCTCCAGGGGGCGACTCCTCTGGTTGTATAGAAGTCTATGAGAAAATTACTCTACTTCTTTTTTGATTTATCTCTCAGCAAACATTGTAAACATGAGTTTGTGTCTCAATCTCTAGTTTCAAGTCTTCTTCAATACAGCATGATGTTCATTTAGTAAATGATGGTCATCTAGAGTCAAACAGACCATAAATCAGGGCGTGCTTTAGGGCGGGCTTACTGTGATTGACAGGTCACTGCTGCTAGCCGTTTTTGGCGTCTCTACATCACTCATCCATATTCCAAATACAGCCCCTTCTGTTCATTGGTTCCAAGATGGCAACGGTGAAATCGTCAAACTCTAGGCTTCATAACGGTAGTCCACAAATCAACAGGTGACATCACAATGACTCAACCTCTTCTTACATAGTCTGTGATGTGTCTGTTGAATAAAAAGCCACAGCCTGTTAGCTTAACTTAGCATAAAGAATGGAAACAGTTCGCTAGGCTCTGTCAGAAGGTAACAAAGCTCACTTTTTATCTTGACATGTTACTGCTGGTTTTTATTCCAGACTGTGTGTTGATTACTGAGCTATCCTTGTCGTCTTTGCGCTAAGGTTAGCTCAGGTAACGGGCAGCTGGCTGTAGTCTTACAGTAAACTGACAGATATGAATCCACTTCTCGTCTAACACTTCCAGAGAGCAAACAAGTGTATTTCCCAAAACTACTCAACACGGGGAGCAATGCAATACACACAAGTGTAAACCTGTTCTGTCAACTTTCACAGTATGTTTAAAGATATGAAGCTGAGCTGTGAAAGCATTTGTAACACAATGGTGGCCGTCACAGTCGTCCCACTTTCATGCATTTATCCTTACGCTGCAGCTGGTGTTTTTTGGGAGGTATGCAGTAGAATGGAGGCTTAAGTATGTATCAACCTGTCAGTGAAATTCACTGACTTGAGTTCTCGCTGGAAGGAACGGATTGAAAACCCAGCATTAGTGCAGCGAGCATGAAGGCAGAGGAGAATTTAAAATGTGCTCTCTTTGAATGCTCTAGTTTGAATACATTATTTGTTTGTTTTTTTAGCATTAGCAGAGAGAAGCTTATTCAAATTATGTATAAAAAAAGTTTTTTTTAAACAAAGTGACGAGGTTCAAAAGACTGGAGCTCGGTGTTAGAAGTTGCTTCTCATTCATAAAAGCCGGTATTGACAGGAAAGTCTCATCAGCGGCTCACAAGCTACACATTTGTTATGCAACCGCTCTATTTAGGGCATTCTTCAGAGGGATTTGATCATCAATAATGAATAGCTAGCCCCTGTTTCACAGTGGGCTGGTAATCTTGATCACACGTTTTGCAGTAATGAGTGTCGGCAGTGGCCCGAGAGCTAATTTACCAAACACTAACTGTACCATATATATATATATATATATATATATATACATATATATATATATATATATATATATATATATATATATATATATATATATATATATATATATAATATATATACTGTAGTTGTGCCCAGCGTGTATACAAACCACTCACCCGTGTGGAACTGTATTAACAAATGTGTGAAGTTGTGATGTATCTGTCACTCGTCCCATTTTTATTTTTTATTTTTTATAATGAGCATCTTCATGTTACGCTGCTCTCCAACATGATCACGGGAATAAACAGTTGAGGCGGTAATTGAAGCTGACAACATGCCAAGTTGTACCAATTAGAGAGTCATCAGAGGTGAAGATCATATCTACGTTCAACCCTGACCCGAATTTTGAGGCCCTGTCTTCAAATCCCTCGTTATTTCAGTTGATGTTTTGCTTACATTGTGCGCATGCTCCTATGTGTGTGTGTGTGTGTGTGTGTGTGTGTGTTCCTGATGTAGGCTACATTTGGGGACACATTTCAGACTAAAGACCAGTTAATTGGAGACAGCTGGTCCGATCGACTGCTGAGTCCTAACACCAGGAAAGGAGTCTGCGCTTCCAGTTCCCAAGTGAAATATATTAGTAAATTCCCCCGTTAGGAATTTGACTACGTTTATTAAAAGAGACGCCATCGTGCTGACGTGCCCATATGCTCGCGCGGATGTGATGTGATCATGAAAGCAGTGTTTATTTGTGAAGATATAAGTAAGGACTCGCAAGCTTATGCTCGCTAAGCATCTAGCAAGTTAGCGTGTTGAAATATATATATATATATATATATATATATATATATATATATATATATACATATATATATATATATATATATATATATATATATATATATATATATATATATATATATATATATATATATATATTTCATATTGTCTTTAAAAACACACAGTAAAAGCCAGTGGCTGCCTAATGAGGGCCTCTTTGTAGAGAAGGGGGCAGAAGTTGTAATTTAAAACTTGAAACATTGAACTTTCTGCTGGCCAGTGGCTGTCACATGTTGCTGTCACTTCCTGTTCATGTGAAAGCTCCTCAGGGCCGACGGGTCTGGAGGCCGAGGGGGGACAGCGCTTGTCACACTGACACTGGGCAGAGCACAAGATGGAGGCACAGGCATGTCAATGCAGTGAAGAAACAACTCTAATACCTGTGTTGGTGTTTATTTTTTAGCTGTCAATATGAGAATGTCAAGACTTCTGACAGCGTCAAAAACGTTAGCTATCACCTGGCGAATTAAAAGAATTGATCCCTACAAGACACTGTCTTGCTTTTTTCCTTAAAGGTAACCAAGTTAATTGCAGGGCCTTTAAATTATTTAATTACATAACTGTAAATAACAGGAATAACATTTCAATCACCTGCAATATATTCTGTCAGTGAAATAAAAGCAGATTCATATTTTGTATTTACTCGTACTATCTATTTCAAAAAGTCTCATTTCACACTTTCGGTCTCTAAACATCCGACAGAACACGTTTCTTGGCTTCACTTTAACAGTGGCTGTGTCCATCTGCCTCACAATTACTATGAAAGGTACCCAACGGCAGTGTGTCGGATGCTCCTGGTGGCGCTGATTGTTGACACAGTACGCCACTGGATCTGGGGTGGAACATTTCCCAACATGCTTGTTGGCCAATAACACATGCCGACACCACCGAGCCACTTCCTCCAGCACTGGTATTGGTTAAAAGTCCCATTTGGCAGCCATTGTGATGGGAGGTAACGTTAGAGCGGATTGATTTCAACAGTCCAGTGTCTGTAGCTCGGTTGGCAGCACTGGAACTGGTTTTTAGATTCAGATTTTTATTCCTCCAAAAGATCTTTCTGACTCTTCCTTTTTGATGGGCCACGAACTATTAAGATGAAGTGAAGCTGAACATGCAAATCTTCACAGATCTTTCGCACCCACTTTGTTACGTATTCACCTAACAGGCCTCTTCTTGACAGTAAAGTGACAAATGGAAGTGTGTGCCTGGACGTTTAAAAATGAACACGCTTCTGCACTTTGGAGCCGCTTCAGTTCCTGGATCAGTTCCTGAGGGAGGCCTGCAGTGACGCTTTAGGAACAATGTTGTATGTTGGAAGTAGTTTGACTAATGAGTCCACTTTTCTCTGTTTTCACTTCACACATTAAAGTGCTAAAACCCCCAGGAACCGCTGTGATCGGACACCATCCCATAAACCCGACCTCAGAAACGAGAAGCGTTAGCTCGGGGCGCTCGGGGAACACCAGCCGCCCTCGAACCCGTTTCTTTTTGTGTGGTTGTTTTGGCAGCTGTCTCGCAGCGTGGCGGGGGCCGACCGCCGCCGCCGCCCCTCGCCGTCCTCCTCCCCGTCGATCCACGCGCCTGTACTTTTCCACGGCGGACGGTTTCTATGGCAACGAAAGGGGAGCGAAGACGAGGCTGGAGGCTCGACAGAGCGCTGTCTGGCACACAGCGCGGGGGCGGCGGGAACCTCGTGAGGAAGGAGGAAACCCACAGGGAAGGAGAGGAGGAAACAGGGAGCGAGGTGAGACCGGAACAAAGCGACTCGGGGTAACTTTGTCAGGATGACGCAACAGCAGCTCAGTCTTTTGAGTTTTTACTCAGCAGAGAATACAGTCTGAAACATCCGTGGGACATTTTACACTTTCACTGGGAAATGTGCATTCTCCCCACAGAGCGGGGTGGGTTCGTCCTGTTTTCATGATTCATGAGCAAAGAGAGGCAGAGGAATTAAGAATTACAGGTTATCACAAATGTTAAAACTATATTACTACATATGTCAAAAATAAATCCAAAAAACAATGTCCTCAGATGCGTCTATTGAAATCCAATGACCTTTTCTTCCTGTCAAAGTCAAAAAGTCAGTTTTATTGTCAATTTTACAAATGTGCAAACATACAGAAGATTGAAAGTAGGGCTGCAACTAACGATTATTTTAATAATCGGTTGATTATTTTTTCGATAAATCGATTAATCGGATAAAAAAATATAATTTTAAAGCATTAATTTGCAACCTTTTATTACAAAAACAGAACTAACAGTGCAACAAATTCACAGTGCAAAAAACAATAAAAAATAATAAAGAATTTATAAAAAAAATAAAGAAATACAAATCAGAAAACTTGACAGGATTTGTTTGAACGTCAGAACTTGTTCTCTACACTCACAGACACACACACTCACAGACACACACGCACACTCACAGACACACTTACAGAGACGCACACGCACAAACACACACATTCACACACACTCACAGACACACACACAGAACTCAGAGAACTAGAGATGATATTTCAGAAATAAACACTCAATGTTTCAACGGATAACTTACAGACTGCACTTTACCTGAACAAAGGTTGTTCATTAGATATTGAACTACAAATCCCAGCAGCACTTCCTCTGCATGAAGCCTCATTATATCAGACTGTTGAACAGGTCTGTGTTCTGCACCTCAGGAGATGTTTACTCGTTGCTTCTCTTGAAGCGTCCACGGTATTTTAAAATGAAGACGTTATCTAACCCAACAGCTCAAACACGGGGAATGAACGACTAGCTAGCGAGCTAACAACAACGGTTAGCCTAGCTGCTAAGTTATTGTACACGCAACGCGACTATGCAGCGACATAAGAGAGGATACAACGCGCTGCAGAAGCTGCTGGACCTTCAGTCTGCTTCACTCAACTGTTTTGTTCAATACTCAAACTTCTCTGTGACTTATTGAGCGGCGTAATAATCTCGCGACACAACGAATTGATAATGAAATTCGTTGGCAACTTTTTTAATAATCGATTTTATTGATTCGTTGTTGCAGCCCTAATTGAAAGTATGTCTCTCTTCCATCCAACATGAAGTGAATCATTATAACAATAAAGTGCAAAACATTGTGCAAACGCAATTTCAACCGACAATATTGTGGCATCGTGGAAACGTTTCGTGCTCAAGGTGCGAGCGGAGCCGCAGTCCTCTGGAGCTCCGTATCGTACTGCATCTTAAACCCGCCCACTTTTGAGAAGGTCCAATCCAAAATCTTTTTTGTTGACCCCGATGCGGGTCTGCTGGGTGCCGGGGGCTTGCGATTGGCTGAAGGGGGACACAGTGATAATTGGGGACAACAACACCAACATGAAGCGTTACATTATGCAATCAAAAATAACAAGGACAGAGAAAAAGGAAAGGGATCAAAGTCAATGTCATAAGCTAAAAACTAAAAGTACTGAAAAACAAGATACTACGGCTACACTGTGTGTGACATGGGGTACAGACACACACCATGTCAGGCTACGAAGAGCTTTCACACGAACAGGAAGTGACGGCCACATGTGACAGCCACTGACCAGCGGGCAGCTGTCAGATTGCAGAGCTGAACACTTTAGAATTAGATCAGAGAGAGCCGACACACACTCACGCTTGTGGAGGAACACACACGCGCACAAGAGAAGAAAGGAAGCAGAAGGCCAGTTCGAGCCATTTCCTCTCCTGCTGAGTGGGCTAATTGGGAAGTAAAGTCGTTAATCTGCTCCGAGGCTCTGGTTGCACCCTCTATAAACAGTCTGGCGTGTGTGTGCGTGTGTGTGCGTGTGCATGCGTGTGTAGGTGTGTGTGTGTGTGTAGACTCAAACGTTTTGTATTTCTACTACAGCTGTCTCTGTCCATCAATACCAACTAGGCGTTTGTGTTGGCCTGGAGGCGCAGGAGCTTGCAGTGTTTGACAGGTAGAGAGGGGTGGAGGAGGAGGGGGGAGGGGGAGGGGACGAAGAGGAAGAGGAGGAGGGGGGAGGGAGGGTAAAAAAGGCAGATCTGAGGAACCCATCTGCAGCCTGACTAGTGGAGAATATAACCCCGGGGCGCTGGAACACAGGCTGTAGCGCTTTGCGAGCAGTCACGAGTACAGCTTGATACATCACAGATAAGAGTGAACATCCCCAGAGGCCGCCGCCCGCGCTTAGTTCTGGCTGGTAGACGGCGGGGATCTGTTTTAAAAGCTGTCTTCAGGGATGCTACCGAAAGATCTATCTTTTAGTTAGCGTTATCTGTGCGGCTGTCGGCCGAGGCCTCGCTCCGATCGATATCCCCCCGCGGCCGAGGCGCTGTGATGGGGGAGCCGTTGTTTCCTCTTTGGCTTTAGGCGAACGTGATTGCGATCAGAATCAGACATTGAGCACATGGAGGGGAGGAAGAGCTAAAGACTGGGAGGCGGGGCACGAGCTGAACACGTGTACTGACGCTACGCAGAAGTCGCCCTCGTCCACGTCCGTCACGCACGTCCGCTATCCGCCGTCGCTGCATCCACCCAACACTGTGATCGGTTGTAAGAAATACAAATAGGCCAGAGCTCTTTTTCCCCCCCTGTGGCAGAATAATAATCTTTAGCGCTGACTCAGCGACTGTGCGGGAAAAAAGATCCAGGTGTCAAGCGTTTGGATTTCTACGGCGACGTTGTACGTGTTCGGTGTTGAAATTCGGCTCAAACTCCTGATAGTGTCCTAATTTATCAAACGCCTGAGCTCAGAACTTCAGGACAGCGCCACCTATTATACATACAGAACTACACCTGTATTTCACCATCCTATTTGGCTCTTAGATGAGCATTCGAGACGAGAAATAGTATGAATGGCATCAACAGCGCCCTCCTTTTGGTGCGTCTCTCATAGGTCATGGTGGTGCACACAGAAAGGTACAGAAGTGGTTGTGTTATGAATGAAGAGAGAGCTTAGGGGTTGAAAATTCAGTTTTCTTTTTTTTTCATGTTTTTATTCCAATAAAAAAACCCACACCAACAAGGAATTGTCTTTCTACAGGTGTGTTCAGAGTCTTTTGCTATGTGTTACCTAACACATACTTGCTACTTAACGGCCTAAGTAGCAACTGAAGAGATGTCAAGTGTGCCCTTGCGACCTACGCATCAATGTGTGTGCATGTGTGTGTGTGCGTGTGTGTGTGTGTGTGTGTGTGTGTGTGTGTGTGCCAGCCTCCAACTCGCCAGAACACGTCAGTCTCACTCCTTCTCCCTCCTCGTCTCTTAACCCTTAACACCAGATTCATGGAGCAGCAGGATCAGCGCACAATTCATGGATTCATGTGTGTTCTATTGAATCTGGATGAAACCGCACCGTGTCTAAAATGTACTTTATAAAACCTGATATGTCTTCCTCCTCTGTGCCAGAGAGCTCCATTGTAGTCCAAAAACATTTCAAAACACAACACTGAGCCACAGTGTTGCACTGGGTCACATGTGATGATGAATGATCATTACCATGAGCACACACACACACACACACACACACACACACAGCACATTATATAGACTCCTGAACGTGCTCATTATACTCACTATGGCTTCGTGTATCGATCGGCTGATAAAAATGCTGCCGCAGCTGTTTTAGGAAATGGAAGCGCTTTAAAACAAAAGATATGTTTGTTTTTTTAAAAGACACTTTTTAAAGACTATAAACATACATATTACCAACGAGGGACAGATCTTGTCTTGTCAGCAGAGCAGACATGAGAGTCTCACTGTTTTCTGTTCAGGAGCTGGAGATAACAACTGAGAAGGCAGCGACGCGTTCGGCTGAAACTAAAAGCATCCGGGTCTCCGTTCTTCCCCGACTGTGTCAGAACGCATAAAAACAGCAGCATGTGTTTACAGTTACTCACCATCAAACATGTGGACGGCAGGCGTCCACTCCCAGCGCCGCACACCGCACCACACGTCACAGGAAGCAGAGCGCCGGGTGCCACACTGTCCTACCGTGTGGTGCTGTACGCGAGTAGAGGGCTCGACCTCGTTAGAGGTCATGTGGTATCAGATATGTAAGTATGTGCATACTCAACCACTTTAAACAGGTCCATAATGACCAACACCTGATGCCACATCATCATAGCATCAATTAGAAGAATCCAGTTGTTTCTAGAGGATGTGAGTCTTTTGTTATCCTCCACATCACGTTTTTCTTAATGGGACAAATTTGCCAACATGCAACCGACCGGCCGGCAGATACGTGGAAACGCTGAGTGTGTGAGGACGAACGCTCCCTCTGACTCACCGGAGCAGTCATGCGAAGGCCCTTTGATCACTCAGGAAGTATGGAGACCTACAGTTGCTTTATCACCCTCATTAATTTTCTTATCGGACACACAGCAGCCATAAATCCTCCACCCCTCCCCCCCTCCTCCACCCGCAACAGAATTACAAGGAAGGCGATGACTTACGAGGATGTGGTGCTGTCGGGTTCCACCTAAGTGGGAGATGTTTCTTCTGATGCACTGCAGTGGACAGATTGGCCTCAGTGAAGCGCGGGGATCTGGGGAAGCCATGTTTCCTGCTCGGGGTCAAAAGGGCAAATGAGGAGGTGACAAGGACAGATGGTGGCGGAGGGTCACTTTGTATGTGATGTGATGTGCTGAACAGACACACAGACCCAAGCGCACAGCAGCTGCACAAACACACACTGAAGATTTATTCCTGTGGTGGCAGCACTGGGGAAGGCGATTATTTCTCATCTAGGAAAATGTTTTTTGCTCGAACCTTCTGATTAGACCTGAGCTCCTGTCGCTGCACCTGCCTCTCCTGCTGTCTTTGCTCTCTCACGTCCAATTCAGCCTTGAGAGGGCGTGGCCACGTGGGGCCGCAGGGCGTAAATCTTTTTGTCATCTGGTCACAAAGGTTTGCGAAGAACAGACAACCGCGCATGACATGCTTTTCATCTCTTGCACCAAGGCCGAGGATGTGTTTCCCATTTTCGACCTTCACACACCCACACATGCACACACACCCACACAGTAGTTAGCTGTTCTAGTTAGCTAGCATGTTAGCTAAATATGCCGTGGAACCTTTCAGTATAAGTAGAGCGGTATTCCTTTATCAATCAGTTATTAATTCACAGTGCGTATAATTTGTCCTAAATCTGACGCAAAAGTCAAATTAGTTTTTCCAACATCCTCGAGACAAACACTGAACCAGGAAAAGGAGGAGTTTGCCAAACACATTGCAGATCACAGATGTTTGGTTGACTAGCATAAGTTCCCAGATCTATATGGAAACGAGGCTGAAGTGGACGACCTGCGTCCGTGTTGCCGTATAAACAAAACTTATTTATACCTGGAGCATATATGAATATAAAATCTATTAGCATGCTACGTGAACATGGTGCCTGAAGAGTTTTTATGCTTAACATCGGCGTGTTAGCATTGTCATTTGTCTCGGCTCTTGTGGAACATTGTGAACTTTGAATTTGCTAATGTGTGTCATTAGTCTCACTACCTCACTGCTACGTGCTAATGAGGCACATACTTACTGTTCTTGCTGATTATAACCTTCAGTTTAATATTCACAGTGCTGTAGCCTAATAATTCATGAGGCTAGAGATTATTGTGATGCTGTGAGACAGACCGTTGAGTAAGCACACACACACATCCACGTTTAAGCACAATATGCACCCCGGAGTCGTGAAAAAGATGCTAACGTGAACATTAATCAATGTGGTTTCAATGGTCTCAGTGTCCAATGACGTCACATGCCATCAACGTCTGCCTTTAAAGTTTATTTGTTCCATGTCTCTCTCTCTTTCTCTCTGCCAGTCTCTATTTTTCTCTCATTGTAGGGTTTGTGTGTTGACAGGGACTTGAGCTCTTTGCTCGCTGCAGACAGCAGAAAACAAGAGGCATCATTGTGTGTCTTACCGCGGTGCAGCACAGCTTTGATCCACAGACGCTGGAGTTCAGTGCAACAGCTGCCGCTCTCCGCTGAGACGGTTAAAGTCTGTCTCTTCTTTAAGAACACTTTGGCAGGCGAACCCCAGTGACCAGCTAGGGACCAAACTAAGGTCTGAGGTGGGCCTCTTTCAGATTCATAAGAAGCAAGGATCTGAGATTGACTCAGAAAGGTCAAAGCGACAGAGGTTGAGATATCGTGACATTTAGTCCCAGATGTGGGTCACGCTATCATAATACTCGATGACATCATCAGGTCTTATTTTTCTGACTTTTGAACGCTGGTCCAGACCCTCAGAAGATATCTGTGTTCCCTACGAGGAAGCTCACCCTGATGTCTGCAGTCTGTGGTGTCCATGTATCTGCAGCACCTTCATATCAGCACTCAACACCTCAACAATCAGTATAATTAATTACAACTAACCAGCCATCTATGCAGCCTGTGCATCTATGCTGCCTCTAGCCTGCATGTTACGGACCGTCATCTTGCAAGACTTCGCTCGATATTTGCTGAAAGAGTCCGTTTGTCCCGTTTAAAAGGAGCGACGTTTTCTGAGTTATTGGAACAACGACCAATAAAACATATTTTTCTACTTCCCTTTTTTTTTACTAAAGTTGATATTATTCTTATTCTTTTTTATATTTGTTGTATATTGGAGATAAGGCAGATATCT
>NW_027175979.1:0-19732 GCF_023055335.1 Clinocottus analis
TGTCGGATATGTTGCCCAGTGATATCTGCTCATGAATACTGAATACCCCAATTTACAAAGTTCGTAAATTCAGCAAGTTTCCTTGTATTTCTGAGTCCATGATTCAGCTTTTAAAGGGACATTTTCACATTTTTTAGGGATTTTATTGAATTTACTCTATTTTATTGTTATTTAAATGGATGTATCAATCATCAATCTGCAAGAAAAAAATGTTTGATTTTTTTGTCAATTACACACAACAGTTGTTTGCTTTTACAGAATATAGAATGTGCTTTATGGTCTCAATCTTTATGTATCATTAAGTTTGATAATTTAAACAATCTGATGCCTGAAGAAAGAATCTTGATTTTCATCTTCCTGATTATTCAGCTACATTTAATTCAATTCAACATTTTCTACATCTTTGTAAAAATCATAAAAGAGCAGAGCCATTTTCTCCAATGAGGGCAAACTGCTCTCTGGTGGTGGCTTCATCGAACAACCCCACAAGCAGCGAGGTTATTTCAAAGGCAATTACTGAGCTGTAATTAAAAAGCCAGCGAGAGAATGATTACAGGCTTTTCAACCCAAATTATATTGAATTCAATTAGAAACACTAATTTATGTCACGCAATATCAACTAAAACAACACAATCGGTACTTAGATGCTAATGTGGGCTAATGAGTGAGAGTGTGTTTGCTGAGTCACACACACATTCTTTCATGTTTGAGTGTATCTATACCAACACTAACCTGACTGGCATTGAGGACATACAAAACTGTTTTCATAATCTGAAATTGTGTCTCAAAGGTCTTAGAGGGTGGTGTGCAGACTCTTTTATCTTACATAAGTCCCCCGAGTCCTCGAGCACAGCCACAGAGGAATGCACTGCCGACCGGCTTACAGGCCGCACCATTCTGGCATGGGTTTGGCATGCAGGATGTCAACTCAATTTCACATCGCCCCCCAGTGAAGCCAGCACTGCAACTGCACATGACGCCTGTTGGAGACAGATTCAAAATGTGTCAAATAATAATGTGTATAAGGATACATATGAACACACAATGTCCCATTGTCCTAAGGGGGAAAACAAGCAAGCAAAACATATGATGGACTGGTCAATTTTGAGATTTGCGGTTAACATCCAAAATACACATTTAGGTGTGTATTTTAATACACTTTGTCTTTTGCATTTGTAGTTTTCACGTCATTTGCATATTTAAACGATATAATTCAGATATGTGTAAGTAATCAACTGGGGATGTTTCATGGTGATTTAAACACTATATTAAGTGTTGTTACTCTAATTCCTTGTAGTATCTTGCAAAATGTATGGATGTATGGACAACACATATCTTTAAAGGCCAACCTTTTTTTCATTGTACTCCAGAAGCCAGAAATCTCCACTTCAATAGAACTCACACACACCAAAGCAAAAGGTTTTTACAGAGGGGTTTGTTCATGTATCATTCATAGCCTGATTTATATAATATTTATCGCTAAAAACATGAGGAAAATATGGCTGGTGTGATACAAAGAGATATCCAAAAGTCCTTCAGTAAAAAACGTTGACTATAATTTTGAGCCTGGCTTTATCCAAGGTTCAGATTTCTGTTACTAAAATGTATGCAAATTAGCTCACATTTGATAAGATTATGCCTCATTTGCATATATTAAAGATACATTTTTCAAAAAATTGTTAGACCTAAAATAATTGTATTAATGTAATTAACTAGCTATAAGTAATTTTACCCTGATACACCGGGGGTAACTGACTAAATAATACAATACAACAACGATACAAGCCGATCGTCAATACTGGATATACAAGCCATCAAATTAAAATGAGGCAAAAAGAAAAATTCTGAAACTCACACTCAAGCTATAAAAACAGAGTAAATCTCTTTCTTTTTTTTATCATTTATTTATACCACAAGACGACTAACCCACACTCATTCACACTGACATCTACACAGACCTCCAGAGGACAGGCTGCTGCAGATGGCTCCGTTGAGGCAGGGCTGACTGACGCATGGATCTGGATAAAGCACGCAGCCCAACTTGACCTCGCTCAGCCCAGCTATCTCCGCATAACGGCTCCTCTTATTCTGGAGTGGCAGATCATTACCGTTCAGCATCAGTGAGCCCAGGCATCCCTGAAAGCCATCCTGGGCTCTTGGCGGTTCTTGCCCTGCCTGACCTCTCCATGGCCCTGTGCTCGGCCTCTCGTCCTGCCCGTTCGGTGGCCTCACTTGGGCCCCGAAGAAAAAGGATGAATCTGGGGCCAGAGGCCAAAGGCGAACAGGGGCTCTGGCTGCTCGCCGCCGCTCCACATAGCTGTCATCCAATGACAGGAGGGTGTAGTTCCTAGTCAGCTCCAAAACAACAGCATGCCAGAGGCCGTCGTTTATTGGTCTGCCAGAGATACCCATAATGCCAAGGGTGTTGTCACAGTCCAGCTGGAACCAGAGTCGACCACCTTCAATCTATGAAAGGAAAAGGAATGACAACGGAAATACTGCACACCCTTTGCTGAGCACATCTGACATTGGGAAACAACAGAGAAAAGAGTTTCATCCAAATGTTAATGTGTTTACCTTCAGCATGGTGCAGGGGTTAACGCGTGTGAACATAATGACTCCTCTTCTCTGAAGTGTTCTGATCCTCAGGCCGAGCCTCATTTCTCCACTCTGGCCACTCTTTGTCACTCTGTACTTGATGTAACTGTTCCCAGAGAAACTTAGAGAGGTTTGGCCTGCATATGCACGAAACATCAACATAGGTACAGGATGAAGTTAAAGGTGAAAGGCTTCAATTCACATTATCAAATTCTTGCAATGTGGCTACCTTAATCATATACACAGGTCCAAACTTCAAAGATAAAGAAGGATGAAATAATACCTGCACACTCGTCTAGTCCCTCAGTCCGACACTGGCAGACAGATGGCGCTGTAGGACCAGAACGGACACACTGCATGTCTGCTGGACAGGACTGACCTTCACAAAGCTCGACACGAGTGGGGCATGTCCCTCCTGTTTGGAAAAAGGCACACACATTACTATCAGCAGTGATGAATATACAGGACACCGTCAATGTGAGCTGGTCTAAATTTGATTGCAAGTGCATCAATGAGTACAGTGCTCACCGGGGCAGGTGCAGGTCTCTGTGAGGCTGAACCTCGGTGACACCAAGCTGGCTCTCTCTGTGCTGTAATTGACAGGCGAGTCACCCTGCATCACCAGTCTCTGTTCGCACACCCTGTTCCCACACTTCAGCTCCCCAGAACAAGCGCTGCTCACCACCACTGCCCCAGCAAGGACACCTCGAATCTGGCCCCGTGCTGCAGCTTCCTCCAGCTTTGCAGACAACTCTTGCTGGGAGTAGATCCCACCCGTCCTCCCGCTGCCTGACGTCTCTGGCATCTCCATGGCTAGAAGCAAGTCCACGTCAGATGTCCCTATCACTGGCTGTACACTGAGTAAGTGGAAGGGATCCTGTTGACCTGGTGACCAATTCCAGCCGGCGAGTCCCCGCAAAATTAGTTTAATCTGGTTCAGATAGCGACCGAGCAGGTCTTCCGGGGACAGGGAGTTGAAGCGTAGGGTCAGGGCGCCGCGCAGCAGCTCATCTGTCACTTGTTCGACCTGGACGGACACGTCCGCTATCACAGCAAAACGTCCGTCACTCACTGTGGCATTCATTTGGTATCTGAGAGAGCAAAAGAAATGTGTTGTGTTTTGACAAACATTTTGTTTTACATACCAACCAGTTTGTAGCCTCGAGGGTGTGTGTGTGTGTGTGTGTGTGTGTGTGTGTGTGTGTGTGTGTGTGTGTGTGTGTGTGTGTGTACCTGCCAGGTTCCAGGCCCGGCAGAGCCATAATGCTGCCATCCTGCCTGTTTATCTTAAACATGGGCTGAGGCTTCTGGGTAAACGACAGCACGTCGTTGGGGTCGCGGTCCGTTGCATAGATCTGACCAATCAGGCCACCCTGAAAGGTATCCGTTACCATGACGATAAAGATTTCCAGGGGGGTGACGGTGGGTTTGTACTGACTGTTCCCGATGACTCTCATAAATATCCAGGAGGAGGAGGTAAGACTTGGCTTACCAGAGTCTCTTGCCTAAGAGAAAAAATAAAAGGACCCAAAAACAATTACTGCTGGGTGCATTTGGGTAGAATTACTTACTGAGGAATAGGTGAAAACATGGTTATAGCATAAAGATAGGTATAAGAAGGTAATTTTACAAGGTTTACCCTCGCTCCACTGGCAGATATAACCAAACCATAACAATAAAGAAAACCTGGGTAGTCATATAGCTGTAATTGTCAATATGAAAGCACAGAACCTTCTTCAATGTCACCGTATGAGGGGTGTAAATAGTGTCTCCATTGTGTAAATTATTTGATATAATGTCACTTTAAAACCCAAAACTGTGATAGCCCGAGAGTAATGGCTGGCTCCTTGTGCCTAATGTGTGTAACCATGATATCACAGTGTATTTATCCGTCAAGGTTTCCTTGATTTAACCAAAACACCCGTTTCCCACCTGGATTTCAAGAGTGAACTCTCTGGGGGCTTCAGGGCCGAACACACGGTTGGATCTCAGAGTTCCAGTCTGGTCCAGGGAGAAGAAATTTCCCTCATTTCCTGACACGATGCGAAACTCAAAGGGAGGGCCATTTCTAGGGGAGTCTTTATCGCTGAGTGACAGCTTCAGCAGGGTGGTGCCAGCAGCTTGGTTTAGCTGGAA
Source organism: Clinocottus analis (assembly GCF_023055335.1). Classification (NCBI taxonomy): domain Eukaryota; kingdom Metazoa; phylum Chordata; class Actinopteri; order Perciformes; family Cottidae; genus Clinocottus; species Clinocottus analis. Next base: position 4,735 of record NW_027175979.1, read on the forward strand.
GTATGGGGAGAGAGGCAGTTGAGATGACCCATGCACGAAAACACACGAATACATGCAAACACACATAGACGGTCTACCTGTATGACGGCGGTAGAGTTTGGAGGAGTGAATACAGGAGGGTTGTCGTTAACGTCGGATATGTCGATGTTGAGGGTGACAGTGGAGGACATGGCGGGAGAGCCACTGTCAAAAGCCTGCACCGACAGAGTGTACCTGGATACCTGGAGCCGGAGGGGGGGAGAGCCACATCTGCATGTATCAGGCAATGTGACATCCACTGCTATGCTTGCATAATATGAGACCTCATGGAGTGTTGACCTTGAGCGGGCGTCATACTTTCTGTGCTCATGAACCAGAAAATTACTATTGATTGTTTATGAGATATTGTACTTATGGATGCATCCTTACGAGTTCTCTGTCGAGCCGCTTGTTGACTTTGAGTAGTCCTGTGACCGGGTCAATCCAGAAGTGGTTGCTCCGGTCGCCTTTCAAGATGGAGTAGGTGATTCGCCCGTTCACCTGGCTGTCCAGGTCTTCTGCCAAAACCTAAAAAGCAAACACAAAGTGAAGGAAAAGTTAAAGGAAAAACTAAAAGTTTAGAAAGACAAATATTACATTACATTCCATTTAGTTCACACTTTAATCCAAAGCAACTTACAATAAGTGCATTCAACCATGAGCTCAAACTCAGAACAACAAGAATGAAAAAGTACAACTTTTTCAAGAAAAGCAAAACTACAAAGCGCTATCAGTAAGTGCCATGTAAGTGCTACTAAAGTGCTACTAAAGTGCTACTTTCTTTATTCAAAGTATAGTCGAAAAAGATCTGTTTTTAGTTTGCGGTGGAAGACATAGAGCCTTTCTGCCGTCCTGATGTCAATAGAGAGCTCATTCTACCATCTCGGAGCCAGGACAGCAAACAGTCTTTTCTTAAGATGGGGAAGAAATGGAATGTTACCCTTGTAATTGTCTGCCCAACAGACGCATCCTCGCTGACCAACACGTTGTAGATGCCCTGACTGAAGGCTGGAGCGTTGTCGTTGACATCCATGAGTTCAATGGTCACCATGGTCGCTGTGCTTAGAGGAGGGTTCCCGCTGTCCCAGGCCTCAATGGTGAGATAGTAGTCCTTACACACCTCGAAGTCCAAATCATCAGCCACAGAAATAGAGCCTGAAACATACACATAGTACGGCATGTATATAGGATTCAACTGAAGACGTTTTGCATTCAGGCCTGAAAGTAACAACACTTATGGGCCTCTGCTCACCCAGGTTTCCGTCTATGGTGAACTTTCTTAACTCGTTACCCGACCGGATTCTGTAGGTGATCTCAGCATTCGGTCCGATGTCAACGCTTGTCGCCAACACTCGCAGCACCTCGGTCCCCACGGCTACATCCTCGGGGACAGTAACAGCATAGTCCCTCCTCTGGAAGACTGGGGCGTTGTCATTCACATCCAGCACCAAAATGGTCAAATCAACCTGAGTGAGACACCAACTCATTTGTCTGTATTGCTCCCTCAGAGTTGTGTGCATGTGTTGTGGTAGTTTTCCCCAAAGCATTAGGTTAGAAATAACTACCAGTGGGTGTGGGGTAAAAAAATGGTTACATCTTAGTATTTGTTCAGATGGTTAACTCTATTCAAAGTTAGAAATATGCTTTGGCTGATCTCAGGAATGGTTCAATAGAAAGGTGCTGAGATGGATAACAGGACTAGATGCTTTCTATCTGCATTAGTCTTGACATCAGACCTTTATCATATTTGCCTCAATCGTCTTTCCTGGCATCTACAAGCAGCATATGGTACTGAGTCATAGATGAGAAGACTTGATCCCAGTTCCACTTACTGCAAGTGGGCTGCCAAAATATTACTGCTATTACATTATTAAGCCTGGCGCAGATACTCCTGAAATCAATACTATCACTAGAGTTGTCATTACAGCTAAAACTATTGCATTTTACCTGAGCGGTTGTGATACCAACTGCTACAAAATGCTTCCAAAACAATCACATGTGACCCCACTTTTGATTGGTGTTTGTTTTCAGCTATTGACTTGTTCTGGCAGTCTCAAAAGGACCCGAGAAAAGAGAAACCGAGTGAGTGTTTTGCTAACTCTGTGTTTGTAACTATCACCTTCCCTGTCTTTCCCGTCCCACAATCTGATAACAATTTATCTTGATTAAATCTAATAGGTTCTTTATCTGATCTTTTCAGTAAACACCATGTTTTTATTCATTGAATTTTCTCAGTCATGTGTATGAAAAGAAATACAGATTGCACAGCCCAAGGTAGATGACTCCATAGCTGACTAATGCACCTTTTAATGTGTACATTTTAATTGTATATATATATATATATATATATATATATATATATATATATATATATATATATATATATATATATATATATATATATATATATATATATATATATATATATGTGTGTGTGTGTGTGTGTGTGTGTATATATATATATATATATATATATATATATATATATATATATATATATATATAATGTTGGAGAGACTGTTTTTCAATAAAGTACTGTTTTTCCCAGCTAGCGATTTCAGGCGGAGTATCATTTTTTTTGGGGGGGGGATTGTGAATCATTTTTGTAATAATACTTAATCAGAAAATTTAGGTTTAGTGAATACAATAATGCATGGCAAACAAATACAACTGCAGTTGAATGTGTCACTAGAACCACTAACCTGTGAGGACAGCGCCCCCTGCTGCCCAACCTGATCGGTGGCCTGGATACGCACACGATAGGAGTCTCGGTTCTCTCTGTCTAACGATTTCTCCAGAATTACCATCCCAGAAACCGACTCAATGGAAAATAATCCCTCGAAAGAATCCACCAGCGAATAAACTACTGTACGATTAAGACCTGGAGAAAATAGAAAACACATCTTTCCCAATCTGGTAGTCTTTCTTTTGTATTACATCATCACATACATTTTGTACATCTATCTAAATGATCTGGTGTCTCTTTTCCTTATTAAACAGCTGTCGGGAATCTCTTTGGTAGGAATAATTAGTTTCTAAAATGTTTCTCAAGGACAAGTCAAGTTTAAATGCTTAGAGACATCGTGGTTACAAATCCAGTTGATAACACCATATTGACTCACCTTCATCAGGGTCACTGGCTTGCAACCGGGTAAGCAAAGCCTTGGGGGCGGCATTCTCATATACACTGGCCAGGTAATGAGTAGAGGAGAAAGACGGGGCATTGTCGTTTACATCCAACACTTTGAGAGAAATATCAGAGCGGCAGAACAGCCCTCCTCCATCAGTTGCCTGGGCAATGAGCTTGTAGGTGGGTGTCATTTCACGGTCCATGACTGTGGACGTACGCATTTCACCTTACAACACAAATGGAGAGGGGTATAAAGCTGTAGAAAGGATGTTTGATCTGAGACATATTTTTTGTTTTGAAAAGGAAAAAGATAATTGAACATACCAGTGTTTGCATCCATGTAGAAATCTTCTACCCCGATGCCAAACAGTGAATATTGGATCTCAGCGCTCGAGCCTGAGTCAGCATCTGTTGCACCCACTGTCAGAATGCCCTTGTTAGTGGGAATGTCCTCCGGAAAAGAGGCACTATACACCGCCTGGCACAGCACACACAGATATACAAGAACAAAATAAAACCACAGGGTCTGAAAACAAAACAAAAAAGTTCTGCTGAAGACATCAAAAATCACATTCAACTGTTTGGTGCTGCATCACCAGCCTATCCCTGGTGATGGAAAGAAGAGTTTAATGCCCTTTTCTGACCCTGTCTTCACTTGGAGTCTAGAAAATAACTTTGTGACCTCACTACAACCCTAATCACATCAGCACGATGGGAAAACTACTGCAGTGAGTCTACCCTGCTGCTTTTGTGCTGCATACATATAGCTGAAATGATATGACAATCAGAAAAACTATCATAACTAATTGAGGATGAAAATAACTAATATGCATATTTAAAACTAATAAAAGAATGTCCATCAAACAAGTATTGCTGCAATTGATGAATACACTACTTGAAACTAACTAAAGCATTTCTTTATAAAAAAACAACAACCACTATAACAATGTTATAGTTGTAGTGTGAGTCTTTGTCTTGAGATACATTTAATGATACTCCACAGGCCTAACTGTCGATGACAAAGAGAATGTAAGAAGAGAACGGGGAGACAGGGGATTTTAAACAGTAAGAGTTTGGAGGGGGAAGAAAAGTCATAAACTAATTGGGTGAAATATAAGGAATGATAGTATTTCTAAATGAAGAGGGATTTTCTCAGAAGATTGCGCAGCCCAATTATCTTCCCTTTATAGATCAGCTTTTGCCACAGCATTCACACTCATTTTAGTTAAGAAGTTAAAAGGTAGGAATTGGCCCACTGAGAAAATGTTTTTATCACTGATTCATTAATTTGTTTCATTTATTTAATTTTGAGATCATTATCGTTTGGATATTTGGGTAAAATGCAATCATATTCTACATAAAAGCTGTGTAAAACCCAAAGTTACAGAACAGTCCCTAAAATAAAGTAGAAGGATGCTAAGTTTGAATCAATCCATGTTGAGTTCACACTTTGGTATACTTTGGTATCAATATTTCTACTGAACAAATCTTGTTCTGCTAGAACTCCAGATTTTGTCTGTTTTTACAAAATCATAAATACAAATATGTATTATGCAAGTGTAAACATTAAAACAGTATTTTAAAATGTGCAGTTACTGTTTGCTGTCCTCAGTTTTTTGCATGATATAATGAATCATAATAATTATATAATTGACTTGCCCTTTCACTAACATTTACTATATATTGACTATTTTATCATGTCAATTAATTAAAAGGGATGTTTTTTTTGCTATTTTTAGACAAAACTTTGATTGGAACGTGCTTAGCCTGAACACACACAGCGGATAAAGGCAATTCATATCATAAATCATAAACAGGAGAAATAATAGTTCATCGTCCTATGTTCCAGTCTGCTCCATATTTGTTTGCACTTTTTTTTTTACCCATCTCAATTTGTCTGTATCCCTGACCTGGTTGCAGATGGGACTATTGTCGTTGGCATCGATGACGGTAACTTCCACTGCAGTGCGAGCGACATATAGGCCATCGCTGGCTGTGATGTTGAGCATATACCAGTCCTGCTGCTCACGGTCCAGCAGACCACTCACATAAACTTTCCACTCTCCTTGCACAAGTGCCAGGCCAAACACGCCCCGGGGGTTTCCCCCTGGAAATTAAACAGATGAAGGATTATAACGCTGGCACATCACGGCAAAGACAGAGTTGAAGATGTATTGTAAACAACTGAAGAAACTAGAAGTCTTATTCATTCACGGGAAGAATAAGCATCAGCTCCCCACCCTTCACTCACACACACACACACACACACACACACACACATGCGCACACACACGATGATGCGGGTACCCTTTGGCGGAATTAACAAACATCTGTCATCACAGCGTAAACCAAGCTGGTGGTGTAGTAGCAATGGCCTTTGAAAGTAAAAAAAAAAGATTGACCTTTCATTTGAACACAGTTCCATTAGGCCAATCAGTATTTTGAAATGCCAAAACACAAGGCCAAAATATATCATCCTTAGTTATAAGACAGTGTTATGTGAATGATAAACATTACGCTCAGTTTCAAGGTGACAGTTTTGCGGAAGAGTCCTCGCGAGTTTTTTTTTATTACTTCCATAAAAAGGATGACCTCGTAAAGTCATGAGTGAGTTTGTGAAGGAGCACTTCTTATTTTGGAAATCCATCTAATTTATTAACTTCATATACTTTGCAAGAATGATTGAAAGCATAAGTTTAGAGGGCTCGTTGGCTCCATTGCACAATATATATATTAAATCAAAAATACTTTGTCATGTGAATATACAGGCTTTCTCTGCCTTCCTTAACGTTGTTCTTATATCATGCATACCTTTTAAATATTCAAATCAAAAGGAAACATTAAAACTAAATGTTTAGTTGTGCTCGACATTTGAGTTGAAATTCATAAAAAATGTTGACCTTTAATAATAGCCACCCCATTAGGCCAGAGTATAATTTATATGCGACACCCCCTTATCTCACTGCATGAGGTCCAATTACTGCAGCAGAATGGGTTGAATTATAATATGTCAGCATTCTTCTTAATTTCCTCACCAGTTATGTAAAAGTTGACGAGGCGGTTTTGATCTGTGCCATCTCGATCAGTGGTTTTTAGAAGAGCTACCACCTCACCGAGAGGATCGCTCTCCTTTACTGCTCCCCGGTACAGCTCCCTCTCAAACTGCGGCGGGTTGTCATTAACATCAGACACAGTGATGGTTACCACAGTGGTGGAGGACAGCGACTGTAACTCCCCCAGATCAGAGGCTACTGCTTCAAAGCTGTAACTGGAGCAGGCCTCATGGTCCATCTGACTCACTGTGGTAATCCAGCCTGTTTTACTGTCAATAGCAAAGACAGAACCCGTAGTGATGAGGCCGCTGACGGAGCGAGCGTCTTTTGTCAAGTCCAAGTTGTAGGTGAGCAGAGATCCAAGGCTGTATGTTACCTGTAATGTAAAGAAAAGATATGGTAGTTGCTTTTTAAAAGTGCCTACAACCAACTGCAGAGCAGAAACCCAAAAGACAAACTTAGCTAAACCTTGCTGTCACACACCTGACCATTAGAGCCCCAGTCTGGATCAAGCGCACGCACTTGGACCACTCTTGTTCCTACCGGCATCCCCTCCATCACTGTGGCCACGTAGGTGTTAGTCTCAAACACTGGCTTGTTGTCATTCACATCTAGGACCTGCAACATGACAAATCTTAACTGAATCAGTCTAACAAAGTCTAAAATGAAAATCCACTCATTCTCAGATTTCTTTAAAAATGAATATGGCATTTCAATTGCATTAAATTCCATTTACATTTTTAAATTGTATTACACAATTGTGTTTTGGAAACATGCGTTGCTCTCATCAGTGTTAAAACATCCGTGATCATATTTATGCATGGGCTATGTGTGGTCCCTAACACAATCACTTGTGTTAAATTAAAGTGAAATGAAAATAACTGACTCTAATTAACTGTATCACCAACCTTAACCTCCAGGTCTACAGTGGAGACAGACTCGATCAGGTCTCGTCTTGTTGTTGCCGCAACCTTGAAGCAGAAGATGCTGATGAGTTCATAGTCCAGTGGCTTGATCAGACGGATCAGACCTGTTTCCCTCTCCACCAAGAAGGTCCCTCCCTTGTTGCTGTCGAGCGTCTCTCCTCCGACTACAGTGAAAAACCCTGTTTGTCCAGGGGCCATGTACACAGACCCAAGAGCTGTTCCTACTGCTGTGTCCTCGGGGATGGTGAAGGAATACTGAGGCTGACTGAAGGAGGGAACAAAAGCATCCGGTGGGACGACGTGAATGAAGGCAGACACCAGGGAGTGCTTAGCGGGAGAACCACAGTCTGTGGCTTTGACAAAGAAGGACAGCACAGTCCCCTGGAGGTGGTCCACGGTGCTCTTAGTCATCATCCAACCACTATCTGGCTCCACCTGTTCACCAGAAAAACACAATGTGATTTAAATCAACTTGAGACAATAATCCTAAATTTTTCTTTGTACCTCAGCCTGAAGTCAACTGTGTTTAAACCAACAGGTTCCTACTATTTTCTTTTAATGGCTTGGACTGGTTAGAATTAGGTCTTGTCTTTTGTCTCTCTTTTATTTGTCCGTATGTGATGAGCTTGCACTTGGTATCTATTAATATTGATATGCTACTTCTACCTTCTTTATATTCATTCATATTATATTAGCCATTTAGACCACAGTTTTGTGTTTAATTTACAGTAATTGTTGTTTATTTACTCATGGCTTGTAATTGTGTTTCCCTTTGGAATAGCCAACACTGACCGAGGCATCAATCTTAATGGAACTGATTTTGATTTAATGAGTAAAAATGTATAATTACAGTAACAGATGGCTGCTAATCCAATGAAACAGGGAGTGTGTGTCAGAGAACATCTCTTTATGGAAAATCAGGGTTATAGCATACATTATGAGTTTACTCTAATTAATTAAATACATTTATTTAGGATTGGATCTGGTTAGACTTTTGTTTTTTCCTAGACTGAACTGAGAGTATGTGTGCAGCTCTATTAAAAGTAAGCAAACAGCTATCTAGCACAAGTATTTTTTAAAAATAAAATACAGAAACATAAACGTGCTTACCTCCAGCACATCAACCAGTGAAAGGCGCGCCTCACTGTAAAGGGAGTAGGTGATCCTCCCATTCGACCCAGCATCAGTGTCAGAGGCTTGGATCTGTGTGACCAGGGATCCTTTGGCAACATTTGCTTTGATGCTCATACGGTATTCAACAGCTCTGAACCGAGGGGCATTATCATTCTCATCAGCCAGAACCACTCGAACTGTGCAAAACGAAGCACGGCCTGAAAAAATAGTCATAAACATAAATGTCTGCGTAAGCTTTTGTCAAATGTATGTTGTTTTAATACAGACATCATTTGCCGGATAAGGTACACTCTTTCATTAACTGTAGTTCTGGATGTTAAAATGTAATGCATCTGTCTGCTTAAATATTCATGAATGCTCAGTTTGTTGGCTTTGACCTGTCACATTAAGAGGTAGGACTTGTGTGTATGTAGATATTGTATTATATTGGCGGATGTGACGATTGCTTTTATCAGGGAATCAGGAATACCTCCACCATCCAGGGCCATAACGGTCAACACCATGTCCTTGTAAAGAGGATTTTCTCTATCTAATTTCTGAGCGGTGGATATGACTCCATCTGCATCAATGGTGAACTGAGTTTTTCCCAGGTCATTGATGAAGGAGTAGGTGATCTGGCCAAACAGCCCGGAGTCCTCATCTGTTGCACGAACCTAGAAGTCCATACAGAGATTCAGAAAATAATGTCAGAATGGTCATTACCAGTTTCTATAACATCATCCATGGAGGGAGTTTTCTATTAAATGTCCTGGTTGAAACAATACTGAGTCAGTAGTAAGATGGATAACTTACCTGAATGACCTTTGACCCTGGAGGGGCATTTTCCTGGATTTCAGCCAGGTAGAACCTCTGGCTGAACACCGGGCTGTACAGGTTGGCTCCCAGGACACGTACAGTCACCTGGGGATCACCATCATCATTATAATCCACATCGCGTCAACATCCTCATGTCTGCTGACATTTAGTTGAAGCCATCACAAAAATCATCAACGACTGATTTGTCAAACATGATTACATGAAAGTGGCACAGGAAAAGTAAGAGCCTCAGACACGCTTGAGACCAAACGGCGATTGATACAGCTGTACACACTCGCTGTGGAGCTACGCCGTGTTCACATCATGTCAGCAAAAGAATGGGGTGTTATGTTATTGCTACGACATATGATAGACTATACCCAAGCTATGGGGTACCAGAGCCCACTTGTAATTACTATTACGAGACAGATGTGAACATTTTTTCCAGTTGGCAGCTTATTCTCACAATAAATCTAATATGACATGAACACACATTAACCTCCAACTGCAGAGCTGCTCAGTGGTAAACAGCCATACTGGACAGCTGGGAGTGTTTGTGATAAATCTGAAGTGATGGCTTGCTATAAAAGGTTATTTGGCTTGCTACGTATAAACACTGCAAAGGTTTAAAAATAAAAAAAAAAGAGAGAGCAAATCTGTTGATGGAACTAAATTGCAAGTTGTCTCACCTGAGCAGTGTTGGTGAAGACTCCATCTGACACAGACACATTGAGTTGATACGAGAGTTTCATGCCTTGTCTCCTCTTGTTAGACAGACTGAGCACCCCTGTATCTGGCTCCATCATAAAAGTCATTTTCTCATTCCCAGAGAGAATACTGTATCTAAAAGTAAATCAAAAAAGAGTGCAATGGTGTTCATGTTGTATTATAATATTTCAATTAGAGGCTGCTAAAAATAACCACTTGTGTTGCTTGGGCTTGAGAAAAAGACAAATAGAACATGGAAAACACAACAATTAGATTGCCTATAAGGAAATAAGCTTTTGTAAAACATAGTGGACTGAAAGGTTTAGTCATCAATTTACAGAGAAAACACCCACAACTTTATAAAGCTTCTTTTACCTCAGCCTTTGAGCATCACAGATGTCAGCATCCGACGCCTGAACACAAGTCACAAAGTGTCCTCGGGGGGCCAGCTCGCTAACAAAAGCCTCGTACAGCGCTTGGCTGAAATTAGGTGGGTTGTCGTTTGTGTCAAAGACAGTCACAGTGACACTAACATCACTACTGAGGGCAGGGTCTCCACTGTCTGTTGCTCTGACAATGAAGTTGTAGCGTTGGATGAGCTCATAGTCCAGTAGGCGTGCCGTGAATACCAATCCGCTGTTACTGTCAATGTGGAAGTAGTTGGTGCTGTTGTAGATGTCAGAAAGGATCTGGTAAATGACCAGGGCATTCTTCTCTGAATCTTGGTCCTGGGCAAACACCTACAGGGAGAGTAAAAGCAAACTTTGAACACCCTCATGCACTATTCAGAATATGGTCAGATTTGCTCACCCTGACATGCACTATAGCTACACGCAGTAACACCAAATAGAAAAGAGGAAATAAAGTTCTGTTTTTTTGTTGAGATACTGCATCTAAAACTATATCAAAATATTGTCTGGTATCAGCAATATAATTTTGTTCAAGTACAATACTTGAAAATAATATAAATAGTGTGATATTCATGTTGCGGTAGAGGGAGTAAGTTGGTTTGATCAATTGCTTTGAATTGCAGTAACAAAATATAATTATAACTAGGTTTTCCTCACAACAAAAAGTTAATTTTGTTCAATCAGCCCACCAGCGCTACTGAGTGATGAAAAAACATGTATTTACAATGCATTATCTATGTGGTGACCAATATTGCAATACTACATGTGCAATTTAAGGAATGATAAACATTCATTTCATCTAATATTCTTAAATTGTCTTTGTGATTGTTGCTAAACTTCAGCAATATGGTCAAATATGGCCATTATTATATTTTGATGACGCTACCTTAAGTTGAACTTGTACAAAATTGCTTCCGAAACCAATGAATTCAATAATTTAGCGTCTGAGAATGATCTTGTGCAAATATGTTCCTCAGTGCAACAACAGCACTGGTCGATTATTCGCTAAAGGTTAAGAGCTTCCATTGGGAAATTTCTAGAGAAATATCCCACTTTCTTTTCATAAGTAAATGATTTGGCATATAATATTTATGTGCTGCTGCAAGACTGCTGAAGTGAGTTCTAAGTGTAAACAATTATTGAGTAAGAGTACACAATGGACTCACTCAATGAACACAAGACACACTAGCACACACACACACATACACGCACACACGCACACACGCATGCGCGCGCGCACACACACACACACACACACACACACACACACACACACACAAACACACCTGTAACACGGCCGTTCCGATCATGGAGTTCTCAGTGAGCACAGCGGAGTAGGAGGTGTTCTGAAACAGTGGTGGGTTATCATTCACATCCAGCACGACAATGTCCACATCAACCTCAGACCTGGCTCCAGACAGAGTATCTGTGGCCTTTACCGTTAACCTGTAGTACTGCGTGGTCTCATAGTCCAACAGGTAAATCACACTGATAATTCCTGTGTCAAAGCCGATGTCAAATTGGAGGGAAGGGTCTCCATCTGTGATGGTGAAAATGACGCTCTGGCCTTCAGGACTGGTGGCATTAATACACAGGACAGAGGTGGAGACGGCCACATCCTCTCGGACAGTGACGCCATAGAAGGGCTTGTCAAACACGGGCATGGCTTTATTTACTACGGTAACGGGCAGCTCCACCTCACTGGACAGAGGGGGGAAGCCACGATCAGTGGCCACAAGGACCACCTTGTACTCTGCGTTGGATAAGTCTGCCTCAAAGGCCCTCTTTAAGGTCAGCTCTCCTGTCAAAGGGTTCACCTGCATGAAATATATACATACATGTTTGTAACATGAAGAACATAACAATGTACAAATCCATGGATTATCAAATTGATAGCCCACCATTTAATACTTAGGGAACATTTAATAGGAGGAAAGTGTCAAATTACCAGAAAGTTTCTATGCTGGTCCTTGAGAGTATATGTCACTTCTCCATTCAGACCGTAGTCCTGATCAATGGCTGATACCCTGAAAATAGCTGACCCTGGCTCTGCTTCCACCTGCACTGCAGCGTAGTAGGGGAGGTTCACAAACTCTGGAGCGTTGTCATTCACATCCTCCACCTAGACAAAGAACGATTATTTTCCAAAAATCCAAAATGGGTCAGTGTGAAGAAAGAATAAAAAGAGACGCCCACCTGAACTTGCACAGTCACTCTCGCCACCCTCAGTATCTCATCTTCTCTGCTGACCTCCACCACCAACTCGTAACTCTCCTTAACCTCCCGGTCAAAAGGCACACCAGTGGTGAGCACCACTCCACAGGTCGGCCGGATGCTGAAGCGTCCACTGGGGTTCAGCAGAGTGTACTTCAATGGTTCGTTCAGACGGTGGCCGACTGTGTTGACAACAGTCACTAAAGTGACATTGGGTATGTTTTCTCGGATGGAGGCGGAATAGACCGGGAAGGTGAAGAGAAGGCCGCTGTCTATAGCTTCTCGGACAAGCACTGTGACTGTCGCCATGCTGGAGAAACGCCCGTCCCATACCTTTTAAAGCAAACAAATACCGAAGGGTAAGAGTGCCTTGTTAGACCCTTAGCACTGAGTGGGAAAGCAAGTACTTCTCTGCCTATGCTGAAAACTCTGCGTCAACAAGCTGTAGTACTCAAGACACTGAAAACTTCTGAGATTTGTGTGCACAATTCTGCATCTATCCCTGTGCTGAAAACATTAACGTAAGCCAATCGAAGCCAACTGCATGGTTTTAATCAAAGCTTGATAAGACACATTAACATTATATGCATGTTTTATGTCCACTTACCACATGTAGTCAATCACTTACCTTCACGGTAAAGCGGTAACGGTCTTTGCTGAGGTTTTGATTGATGACAGTCACAACTCCAGTGTATCGCTCCACAGAGAAGTGCTCCACATTGCTGTCCACCAGAGAGTAAGCTAGCATAGAGGTTATGGACTTGTCAGGGTTTAGGGTGAGGTTAGATGTCATATCGGGGTCAAAAGCCTCAACTGTAAGGACCTCGACACCCACGTAGGTTGGAAGGAGGAGTACTGTCTCGTAAGTATCCTGTAACATCTTTGGAGGTGAGTCATTGATGTTGATCACCTATGACGTTGTATCCAGAGTGAAAATAATGTCCACAAATAAAATACAAGAATCAAAGTGAGTCAATAATGGTTCATGAAGCAGTAAAAGCTGATTCATATGGCAGATACTTACCTTTATAACAACCTCTGCTGGGCTGTCGGCACTCTGCGGAGGCTGACCACTGTCTCTAACATGAACTTGGAAGAGAAACTCTGAGAAGGTCTCATAGTCCAGACTGGCAATAGTGCTAAAATGTAAGAAATATTAAAATAAGAAGAAGATCAGAAAGTATTGGATATATAAATGAAGGTGAATTTGAACATCTTGAAGAGTGTTGCATTTGGTCTGGTTTCACCTACCGAATTGATCCAGTCCCAGAGTCCACGCTAAAAAACATACGAGCGGTCTCGTCTACGATCTGGAACACTAACAAGGCGTTGTGATTGCGGTCTCTGTCCGTCGCCTGGATGACCAGAGCGTTACCATCCTCTCCCAAGACCACGCTGTTGACTGGAGCAGCCTCACTGATTGCGCCCACATACCTGCTCGGATAAAAAAAAGGATACTGCTGTGAAAGCCATACTTAAATCACTCCAGAAAATGACATGGCGGGCCTCAACACGTCTCAGCCAACAGCATAGGAGAATGTCAGTGCAATAGCTCTTTGACTACCACTGATACCTGATTTGTTGGAAGACTGGTGGGCTATCATTGACATCCCCCACCTGGACGATGACAGTGGTGCTGGCCTCCACTCCAGCCATGCTCAGGGCATGCACCACCAGAAAATAGGATGTTGTTTGCTGCCGAAATACAATTATGCAGAGAGTAAAAGTGCTACCTTAAAATTCCACTCTTGTGTCTCGCCTTCTGTCAACAATGAACTTTGGCAAACAGTATTTATACACTTTCTAGCTGAAACAGAAGCATTAGCAAACCTCAAAGTCAAGAAGTCTACGTGTGGTGATTACACCAGTATGATGGTTGATGAAGAAGCAGTGCTCCTCGTTGCCCCTGCTGATATCGTATATGAGAGCTGAACGGCTGAGGGCACTAACAGTGGTCACATGTGTTCCAATAGTGCTGTTCTCCATTATCTGTAAATGCAAAGACATCGATTATAACATTTTACGCAAGTTGGCGAGTTATGTGCACGATGTCAGCGATGATAATCATTTATTGTGTATCTAGAGATTTACCATCCACCCATCCCAGCATTTCTTTATTCCATATAACTCTACCTTCCCACACCTCTCCCCCATGCACCTATTCTTTAAGTTTTCTATCTCACTCTTTACCTCAGCCTGATACTCATTCTGAGAGAATTTGGGTTGGGAAAAGTCAGAGAGTATCAAGGAGATGCGGGCTGAAGCGGTGGCCATTAATGGAGGAAATCCACTGTCTGTGACACGCACAGTGAGAGTGTAAAAGCCCACAGAAGTGATATCCAGATCCCTGGCAATGAAGATAAGGCCTGTGGCATTATCAATTCCAAACACACCACCGGTGTTCCCTAAAAGTAGTGGAAAAGTTACAGAAAACATTACTCGTAAATACGAAAAAACAAATTTGAATCCCAAATGGTTTTTCTCTGACAAAGCCTTAGAAATTGAATCCACACCTGCTTCCATAGTGTAAGTGAGTTGCCCATTAATCCCATTGTCTTTGTCCAAGGCTGTCACTTGTAGTACAGAAGTGCCTATGGGAGATGACTCATA
>NW_027175980.1:0-19682 GCF_023055335.1 Clinocottus analis
CCCAATCTGCAATCACTACTATTAAATCATACCTTTTTATATGTAAATATATTTGGATAACGGGCCACACCGTAACATATTTCTACACTCACGGCATTTAGCTCACTGTAAATCAATGTTCAGAAAACAGAATGGGAGGAGAGAAAAAAACAAAGAGCAGTCGGGTGGCCGATAAAGACAGAATAATGTTGCTGTCTCTCAGATAACAGAGGGGTTACTGAGAGAGTAAGAATAACAATGGCAGGAAAAACAAATATACAGCCTCTGGTCAGATGGGATGTAAACAAGAAAATGTGTTCACAGAAAAGAATATGTCTTTGTTATCGAGCACACACATGTCCGTGACGCTGTCATTGATTAACGCAGACCGTAAAACACACACACAAAGGCATAACCAAGCTCACCAGGACACAACCACACAACACATGCTCATGCTCATGCTTCACCAACGCACACTTGGTCAGTGGCACTAAGCTTCAAACTATGACACGCACCCCCCTAGTGGCAGGTTTGGGCGTGTTTCCACTTGTTCCATGGATAATGTATTATTCAAGATAAACTTCCATCCGCATGGGAAGGCATGCCAATTATTACCATCTTGCTGTCGGCGAAACCTGCACAAAAGAGTTCTGCAGTATTTCATTCAACTTATTTGTGATGTGTCAAATGCAAACGTAATGTGAAGAAAAATGTGTTCCATCAAAACATATTTGACATTGCAGATATTTCTTACGGAAAAGACCAGGATGTGAACCTTAATCGACGTGCAAACAGGCACATGAGGTACACATGTATATATGCATATGCACACACACATACACACATTCTTTTGAAGGCTTAATTAACTCTCTCACGCGCATATGCAATGACTATCTGTTTCACATTCGACTGAGTTGGAGTTAATCCTCGCCACAGGAGGTGTCATCACCTCAGTGAGCCACTTGTGCTGCGTTTTCAATGTACTGAAACGCGAGATACTGAAAACGTTAACTCAGCTGGCAGTCATTTCCTGTCGGGACGCTCCGTAAATGTTGAGACAGGAGCGCAGCACTGTTTAAATATTAAAATGCCAGCAGAAATATGATTAGGAGTCGCTCAAAAAGTCAACGCGCATGCATACGAGTATTTGTATTCGAGGAGCGTGGGTGTGCCTGTGTGTGTGTGTGTACAAGGAGCATCAGCCTTTTTCTGCTCTCTGTGTATATTCATTACAGCTCTTTGTAACACTTAGTTCAGCTCCCCTTCTCTCGCTGTCTGCTCCCTGAACAATGCCGCATGTGTGCTACATGCTGATTAAGTCGACTTTGTCTCCGAGAAGCTTTGATTCGCACTTTGGGATAGTGTCAAAACATTTCTTTAATCCACGGAGCTTGACAATACGAGTGGAAGTCAAGCTCGGTTACACAGTAGCCCTTCATGTCCTTCCTTGTGAGGTGTTTGAGTGCATGCGGCCCCTCGGTCCGGGGTATTCCAAAGGTTCTTCTGAGTCACCGATCAAACTCAAAGTGTGTCGGCTTCAGGGTTTGCTGGTTGTCACAGGGAAAACACCTCAGTCTCTGTTACCTCTGATACCCCCAATGTCTCTTGTTGCACTGCTGGAGAGACCTTGTACTTGGTTGATGTGTATTGGGATCATGCTGGGACATACATGCACATGTTTTGCTTGTGTCAAACACAATACATGTTCTGTGGTATTCTTTTGTTACATCAATAGGTAATATGTACTCATCTGTGTTCATTCCTAAAAATATTAAATTGAAAATGAAATACAAATTGTAAATAGTACATCTTCAGTGTATTGAGTGCTGTACAGAAAGGCATTACTTTGTCTGTAATGATTGTTAATCAGTGTCATCTTGTCACAATATATATATATATATATATATATATATATATATATATATATATATATATATATATATATATATATATATGCAGTGCATTTCTGGGTAAAATAACGTGAGTAACAGGAAGTGCACACACAACACCGTGATGTGATGCAGTAGAAACATGCAATATGAAACATGCTGATGAGTCATGACGCGTCAACTTTGATTGATTAAATCTGGAGCACATCGCTTGATGATAATTAATTCCTCTAATAAAATGAGTAATGCCATACAGTTTTCTGCATCACAGGCCGTAATGTCTCCTTGAACTGACAAACCTGAGCCTGACAAAAAGTTAGAGGCAGAGATTAAAGAGGAGATCCGTTTTATTTATTTTTTTAAATGAAATGCGTGCGGCTCAGAGAAAATGATAACCTCTCCTCCGTTTTGATTGATGCCATCAATTAAAACAAATGGTGTACCGTCATTTGCCAACGCAATACTTTTAGAGAAATATGTTTCTGAAATTGTGTTAATTTATTGAGTTGATTTTTTTTTTCTTCTCAAAAGCAAGGGCTTAAATTTTGAATCCAAAACTGAAGCATGCCATTTTGTAAATTAATTATTCTAAATACAGAAATAAATATTGCGTCGCATAAACCATATGGGTTGCACAACGCTAGCCTGCTACCATCTGTGCAAACAGTTGTTACACTGACTTTGCGGTGAGCAGTTTGGCTTCATTACCAGCTGGTGAGTGATGAGGATTGAGTGAAGAAACTGTTGCGTGTTTGTGCGTGTGTGTGTGTGTGTGTGTGTGTGTGTGTGTGTGTGTGCGTGTGTGTGTGTGTGAAGAGGGGGGGGTTCTGAGTGTGTAGCTGCGAATCTACTAAATTCCACATAAAATGTATCGGAATTCTGGGCCAAATACAAATATTTCCAAAGAGTATTGTAAGTCATGCTGAGTTACTGGGGATTGCATGAAAAAGTGAAGGACAATAGATCCAGGATATACCATTAAATTTAGCAGAGCAGCCAAAAAAGAGCTTATCGAAGCAGTTTTGTGGAACCTTATAGATATTGCTGCCAAACGAACTGTGGCATCTCTTCAGCATCAGGCAGACCGTAATGTAAAAGTCACATTTAAGCTTGGTAATTAAAGCAGAGCTCTAACAGGAACACCCAGTGACAGGGTTGAATTTCAAAATGGGAACCCTTGAGTTCTGTTTTTAGAGTTGTGCTAAAGAGAAACTTGTTCAATTTGCATGCTGACATTTTCCAAGGTGGACTAGCTGCAGTGTCCCCCCCATCATGCTAACATCTTGTGATTAACTGTAAACTAGTGCCATCACTCACGATGGTTCTCCGATTTTTTTTTCTTTCTTTTTCTAAATAGTTCAAAGGGATCAGTTCAGGATATATTATTCTTACAAAAGAAAGGTTGGCAAATCGTGTACCTGTCTCATTTTCTCTCATCATCTACTCCTTCACCTTCTCTTGTAAAATCCCTCCATTTGAATTATCTTCCTTTTCTTTCTTCGTGGTGCTTCTGCGACGGCGCCTCAACATAAACTGTACTGTATAACTGGCCGACAGAATCTCTGGCGGGATTAAATCTTGAGGGCTTCACAGCTATTCAATGCATGTGCACACATTGTGCAATTGAAATCAAATGTGTGTTTTGCACTGGGCCACCACAGTCACCAAGAGAAATTAACATAGACGCATTCCAAATAGGATGGAAGCATTGCATTGATTTCTTGAGGGGAATAGGAGTCATAAAAAATGACTCAGCCTGAGCTAGTCCTTGAAGTCCCCGATGGAAACCAGGCCAAATGTTCAGTGTGCCCTGCATAGCTAATAGGCTGGCTGGGTCTGACATCTAGTGGTGAATACGGCCGTTGTTTTGTGTGTGATGTGTCTGAAAGGTGGTCAGACGAATGGATCGAACAAACAGGTTGAATGGATAACAATTGTCGGATGGATGAATTCATCTTTTGGATGGATGATGGCTGGATGTAGAGTTTCCATAACGGAAGAGAGATACGAAGAGAACAACATGTAGTTCTGTGTGAGTATTCATTCGACTTAAACTGCTCTTGCACAGACACATGCCAGTAGACCCAACTCTGACTGCTCCTGCAATTAAAGTGATTGATGTATTCAATAGCCAATGGGTTCTACTAAACTGTAATGATAGTAACCGTGTATCAAACGTGTTCTCAGTTCTAGCGGCGGAACCTTTTTTTTTTTATTTTTTTTTTTTAAAGTTAGAGCTTCAAAACTACAGGGATTCATCTGGACACTGGATTATATAGTTACATTTATTTATAACCAGGTCATCACGCCAATGCCCTGCCCAACACAATTTCTCACATTTTGCACCACTTTTCTTACATAGCCTCCTGGTAAGTTTTTTTTTTTTAAATTGTATTTATATATTGTCGCTTCAAGCTGAGCACAACCAGGCCCACCACACTCACACTCACACTCATTATTCTCTTAGTGTGGTGAGGAAACTTGGCCTTTTCCAAACTCCGGTAGAAGTCGGGTATGGAGAGAAGCTGATGTTGATTCTTCAGAGAATCAACATCAGATTCTTCAGAGAATCATCCCACTGCATTTCTACGAGTTCTAGTATCTGACTCTCTTCCAGATCCTCTGCATCCTTCAGGAAGGGAGTCGAAAACCGCTCGATTTATTTCTCAATGGCAGAAACATCTCGGAAGCGCTGACTGAATTCTGTCAGAGGATGTGATGACGGACACATATTTCCCCCTTTTTAGCAGAAAGGGTAACCTTCTGGAAAAGCAACTTTGATTTCAGACAGCAAGGGGAAGAGCACAACGCTGAAGTTATGTAGTTGTCTGGAAGAGACAGAGCTTCTCCCAGAATGCATTCATGTGTGTGTGAAGTCGTGCTACAAGCTGGTCTTTGCCTTGCAGGCTCTTGTTCAGCGCGTTGAGATGATGAGTAAGATCAACTAGACATGCCAGGTCTGCCAACCATCGGTTGTGACCCCCCCACAGCTTGTCCCATTTAAGTCCCATCTTGTCGATTGCATCTGACACAGCTTCAAACACGTCCTTACCCGTTGTTGTGCCCTTGAGACTCCTCAGATCCAGCAGCTCCTCTGTAATGCAAAACTTATCGGCAAACTCTCAGCAGGAAAAATGAACAGCTGCGCGTTGTCTGGAGCATCTGTGCTCTCATTACAGGGGATGGAGTAAACATTAAAAGCGCAAGCTTTATCTGATAGCTAACACTTTAAGTTAGTTGACAAATCTGTGTGTTTCTTGACATGCTCTTGTTGTTGAATCATTGCATCTTTTCCGAGCAGATTATTTCAGCGACTTTAGTGAAGCTCTGCGTTATGAAGTCTCTTCTCTTTTAACATATTTTACTTCTAATCCTTTTTTTTTTTTCGTGATTAATTTGGTTTTGCTCTGCCTTGCCTCAGAAGTATAGTACAACCAAGTGCAAGTTTCATGTTTGGACACACCTTTGCCAGAGGGATAACAAAAGGAGGAGGGGAAACCCTCAGGAAGATCTCTAGGATGTGACCAGGGCTTTACTTAGTCCTGAATAAGTAGCATCAGTGATTACTGGGTGGAACTTTGAACAAAAATTCACAGACCCCTTTTCAGCAAATAACCTCTATCAAGTTCTGAATGTTGTATGTCTATACATGGTGTTGAACTGATCCACTTCTTTCTGAGTCTGACTTGGACTTAGCAAGGAAAATCTGTTCATTACACCTTGACCTTCACAATTTTGGTGAGATTGTATTGTTTTATTATGAACGCTTGTATTTTTGGATGACAATTTAACTGGAGCAGAGTGGCTGGATGTTTTGGAAACGCATGGCACTGTAAGTGCAGGAGCAGCTAAGAAGTTATTCCTCAAATCATTTTCTCTAGGGACTAATTTAGTCTTTTGTAAATTAGTACAGTAATGTATATACATTGAATTATCTTCATCAGTCAAAAGTGAAAAAAGTTCCTTCAGGCTCTGATATGTAAAACTGTATAAAGCAATACATATGGCTAAAAAGAATTGATTCTAGTGACAGCGAGGCAGGTTTAAACAATGCCGTTTCCACTCATGCATAATTGGGTGAAAATGAATTAGTGCCATAATACTATGACATGAACTGAATTTATTTAGTATACCTTTTTAGACTTGGCAGCAGCAGCTCTTAAAATATATCAATGTTACTCACCAGAGAAGGCAGCAGTGCAATTAAAGACTTAGCTTAGAGGGATACTTCAACAGAAATTAAAGTGCTCTTCAGAAGGAATTACTTAAATCAAGAGTTTTACACAAAAATCACAACGGAATTACTGGATTGCCGACTTCATAAGGACAACGGACCACATATTTACACCGTCAAGTGAATGGTGTATATCAACAGCTGATGGTAATGCCATAAGGTTCTGTAGCCTATAAGGACATATTGTGATGTAACAATCAGAATTTGTACGTATATGAAATGGTCACAGACCGGTCAGTGCCACAAAGATATGTTACTTTTTATGTTTTATCATCTGAAAAAAAAACCTTTGATCATACATTTGCCAAACATAACTTGATGGAGCTTCTGGTATATGATCACTTGTATTCCACTCAATAGGATCTGAATGAACGCTCACGTGAATGAGGCGTCTGACCAGGAGGGGGAGCTAGTTGCATATCCTTTAATCTCCCCTCAGGCGTCTTCTTCTGCTACCTCAAGCGGGGTCCAATCATTGTAGTTGAGAGATGGTCCAGCGCTGTATTCATTGTCCAAAGGAAACAACATGCAATAATGGTCTAGTAGTGTGTTGTATTGTGTCCCATGTTTTGTCTTGTTTAGTTACTGTTCTGACTTCAGTGAAGAATAGGTATAGTATTTCTGGAAGGTCATCCAAAATAGGCATTTTAACGGGAATAAAAAAAAGAAATGATGTTTACCAATCTCATTGCCATCAACCCTCTTCGTCCTCATTAGCTCCATTCGCACATGGGCAGCGATCCAGTTAGTGAGGAAGGGTGTCTGTGTAATCACAGTGTGACCATGTCTCTATATTTAACCTATGAATGTATTATATTTTATTGTGTTTTACTGTTAATCAATTTGACTTCTCTACACTGCCTCATATTAGAGTAATTAGCCTTTAATATAATACAATGACCTCAGTGTAGTACATTGAACTAAAATGAGACATATATGACACATATCCAACACTCTAGACAGACCGTTGCAGTGCCATGAATCTCACTGGACTGGCATAATTACTGGATCTAATTAGTATTTCATGGTTAAAAGCAGGTCAGTGGCTGATCTTCTGAACAACTGTCATGGACAATGATCAGCACTGTGTTAGTGCTCCCAAGAGAACTGTTCTTGTGGTATATGGTATTATAAATGATTCAAGTATATGAAAATGTCATACGAACTTTCTATAAATAAAACATATGGTTAAATCTTTTATATATATCATGTATTATATGTATGTGTATGTATGTTTATATACGTATGTGTATGTATGTTTTATATACATGTATAATCATTGAAGGGGATATTGCACATTGCACTGTTGGACAATGCTGGCTCCTCCTCCTGCTCCGTGAGGTCTTTTACCAAATGCTGAATGCAAACAGTAAACTAAAAGACTCTGTACCCGCCCAGCTGGCAAAGCACAAAGAAAAAATGCTTTAAAATCAATAACACCTTAATATGACGGCGTGTCGTTTTGAATTGATGCAAACAAAGTGATTGCATTATAACGACTTTACTCTCATGGCACTTACATATTTCACATGTTACCTGTAGAATTTACCCACATGTTTCTATTAGTAATCCTCTCCTCTAACCACGAGCATGCGTTCAACCCCCAAAAAAACATTTGTTTACAAGTAGCCAGCCAATCAGGACATGTCTGCCTGAATATGTGCGTCTGCCTAAGTATGTGTAAAAACAACTGTGTGGGAAGGTTAACTGAACGTGTATAGCTTCTGGTAAAAGGTGAAGGATGAGACCAAATACTATAAAAGCAGTTATGTGCCTACATTCCTGTGTGTTTTAACATTTCATAACCTCTTGACATTTACAATGCAGAATAAAACACATGATGGTCCAAAACAATGTCTACAATTCTTAACTTCTAATTAAGGTGTATTGCTAGCTTCAGCTATTAGCTTGGGCAATTCAAACGGTATCATTTGTAATTAACCACTACGAAAGTAATTTACGAAGTCAATAAAAGTCATTTGGAATCCCATTTGAGTTGAAAACGAGATATTTTACTCGTTTTGTTGTGTGTGTGTGTGTGTGTGTGTAAGCATGCGCATATGTCTATGGTTTCAAGTGACAATCAAAAGGCCCAGTGAAGAGCTCCATCTGGATGGATGACATCTTTGCGCGTGTGTGTGTGTGTGTGTGTGTGTGTGTGTGTGTGTGTGTGTGTGTGATTAAACCGGTCAGTTATTGCTCAATTAACTGATAAATTTACAACCACACGCATATTGCAAATTGAGAATGATAGGAATTCACACATTTAGACATGCATCTGTCCCTAATCTCACTATTCCTGTTAAAAAAGAGGGAGAAAAAAAAACAGAAAATACAGGCCATTCATCATGAGCCTGGAGACATGGAATATGCACTGAGACGTGTCAACTCTGGAGACTGGACTGCATGATAAATGGAGAAAACTTGTTATAATATCTACCTATTAATATAACTTGGATATGATATGTTCCTACCTGTTCATCCATCCAACATTCCTGAGGGGTTAGAAGATAATTACGCTTTTACTGATGGACAATATGATTGGGAGAGGGAGATCGCACTGTAGTTGAAAGAATGGGAAGAGAGGCACAGAAAGAGAAATCCAACCCTTTGGGTATCAGGACAGTAATGACTACTGGGGTCACTGAGAACCAGATACCACTCTAATATAATGTATTCTACCTGGACATGAATACACTAATCAGACCATGGTCTCATCATCACTTGATGAGCCCTTCACTCTGAAGGCTTAATGGAGTTGACCCAGAAATGGAGAAATCTTTGCAGAATATAATTAACAAAGTTTTCTTTCACTGAAGTTGAGTTTACTTTCAGACTTGTCGTTCTCAGCTTCTTTGCTGGAATGTAATAAATTGTCAGTGGCCTCGCAATTGTATG
The DNA here is from genome assembly GCF_023055335.1 of Clinocottus analis. Taxonomy (NCBI): domain Eukaryota; kingdom Metazoa; phylum Chordata; class Actinopteri; order Perciformes; family Cottidae; genus Clinocottus; species Clinocottus analis. The sequence goes on from NW_027175980.1 coordinate 9,001, forward strand.
CTAATTTTGTATGTGAAAGACCTGTGGGCATTGGCCACTGACTGTAGTGGAACTGTTGTGCGCAGTGGTTAAACTGGGATAAACTGAATCGAAGCAACATATTCCCACTCCAAACTTATCAAATACCGGGGTTTGGTCAGAGGCCATAAGCTTCAGACTACGACTACGCTCTAAGTACCCATCTAGTGTCTGTTTTCGACGTGCCAAGAAAGGGAAGTCAGTTTCCTCTTGTGTCTTTCGTCTTCAGTGGACGTTAGGTTTAGGCAACAAAAATCACAAAATGCCAATCTCTCCTTTTTAGTTTTGCATGGTACACAAACAGCGGTTTCCTGGACAAGAGTCCTGACTGTATGATCCATCCAACCCCCCTCCCACACACCCATAGTTTACAGTGGAGATAGTTTTGTCGGAATCGGACCCCGAGGGCGCTGTCCAAGCATCGGTATTTAATGAGTTGCGAGTGAGACTAGATCAACCAGTGTGGAGCTCGACCTCTTGTCATCCGAGTTGCACCATAGTCACAGCTCAGTTTGACTCTTTCCGTATCACAGCGTTGCCGACTCTAACACCTTTTGACTCCAGACATCCGTTGTCAGAAGCCGTCTCACACTGACCAAACACATGCAGGAAGTTGGCTCCTTTTCTTCGACCTCATGAAATATCCGATGCCATAGCAGCAGCAGGATTGCTGTGCTTCTCCAAATTGAGAAAGGGGCCTGTGTGGAATTAATACTCACGGTCCACATCCGCGGTAATTTAGTCAGTTTAATAGTCTGATGTAGCATTGTGATCCAGGAGGGCACTTTATTGCACAAAAAAAGGGTAAACACTGATACCAAGTTTTAAAATCATTGGATATAAATGTTCCCCACACTTTGTCTTGAACCAATTGTTGATCCAAGGAAAGAGTACTCAATGGTGTCAAGGAGAACACTTAAGGGAACCTTTTTTGGCACATGTTACACCTCCCGTTTCACACTTAGCTGCATACTGATACTGTATCATGTATTTGTTTCAAGGCCAGCAGGTCATAGCAAATGTTGGTGCCATCCACAATAATGTGATGTGCAGACTTGCAATAGCCCTCGTTAGAAGGTTTGACTCATCCCTGCGACAACCACCTCACAATGTGAGTTCATCTGTCATCATTATCCAAGCCTTTGTTGTTGTCAGGGAAACCCCTCTCTGGTCGGAGTGGGATGATGGCATTGTGTACAGAGACAAAAGGCCACAGATGAAGCTTAGCATCAATTATGCACACTCCTAATGGGATGTTGTGGAAAGTAGCATTTCATGATGACGTTTATGATGATAATGAATATTTGGGGTGAAGCTATGTGTGTTCAGTAACACAGCTTCAGGGTTTTAATGCATTCCTGGTACATTGACAAGATGTTGCCATGTGTTTTTGATGAAGAGAAGGCCGGAGCCAGCCGAGGTGAACAATATCTTTCAGTAAAACAGATTCCACAATCTGTAGATCACAACATATTAGTTTTTGGAACGTCGCAAACCAGTTTATAATAATGAATTGTCTTTGCATAACAAGCTTGAGATAGAAACAATTGTATTAGGATCATTAAGTATTTGGTGACTTTATTGCAAGAAAACAAAGCATAAATCACTAATGACATATGTGGCCTCTTCAGCTGTCCATAGATAACGCTCTTGAAAAAAGAAAAGAATGAGCAAAAGAAAACCGCCAACAAATGTGAATGAGCATCTGCTATGGTGAATACAAGCCTATTTAATGAACACTGATCAATGTCCAGTAGCAATTAAAAACACACACACACACACACACACACACACACGTACACACACACACACAGAGTGAAGGGCTTGACGGCAATTGCCAAGCCGCACAGAAGGAGACGGCACTCACCTGAGACCCAGCACAACACACGGTGGAGGAAATGCACAGTTCACACTCTCAGATGACAGCAAATGAGAAGCAGAGGAAGTTAGGGGATGAAACAAAAAAAAAAAAAAAAAGCAGAAAGAGAGGCAGTGAGCGGGAGAACAGAAGGAGGAAACAAAGGGAGGAGAAAACGTCCCCAGATGGCGGGGCATACGGTGAGATGTGTTAGCAGACAAAGCTGGCAAGCTGATGTGACTCTGGGAGGAATAAAGGGACAGGAGTGTGTGTGTGTGTGTGTGCGTGTGTGTGTGTGTGTGTGTGAGTGTGTGTGTGTGTGTGTGTGTGTGTGTGTGTGTGTGTGTGTGTGTGTGTGTGTGTGAGTGTGTGTGTGTGTGTGTGTGTGTCTTTGATCACACCTCAGAGAGTCATATCTCACTTGAATAAAGATCTCCAGTGAAAAATAAAAATCATAAACAGTATCACAATGCCTAATGATGCAAATAAACCGTACCTTTTCTGTTACATTATGTATTCTCGTTGTTGATTTAAAAGTTACTGGCTTTTCTTCGATGTGTTGTTCTCATTAGCCTGCAGAGGGCAATGAAACACTGCTCTCTTCTCACAGCTTGTTTAAGCGCAATGGTTCGTTCTCACAGGAAACACACTCCTAAGTGTGTGTAATGCTCTTCAGATGCAATGATCTGTGTGTGTGCGTGTGGGCCTGTGGATGCATCTGAGTCTAAGTATGCATAAGGCTCAAGGACTTAAACATTCATCCTTGGGACTCAGTAGTTTCTTGGCAACAGGTTGTAAACCCTTTGAAACGCAACAAAATGTCGAATATCCTTACTCGGCGGTATACGCTTCTCCCTCGTCTCCTCCCGTCCATCAAACCCGTTTCTGGATCTCTCTCTGGGGCATATTTACCCGCTTGGTCCGACCGACTGCTGCACTGTAAAAACAGAACCTCTCATCGATCCGACATTGATTGAGTTGCTGGCTAATTAATAATGCATTGAGTCGGGTCAACTGCTCTGCTCATTGGTGCTCCGGCTCGGCCGGCTGGAAACAGATCACACGACCTGAGTTGCAGAACATTTCATCACCAGAACTCTTATTTCTTCAACACCAGATTTGTATCAGCCTAGGTCAGGTGTGTGTTGAGTCTACCAAATGTCTACCTGTTTCAGTACTTGATTCTTTTTTAACAACATAGGGTCAAGTGCAATTAATCTGTAATCTATTCTACTTGGACATGCATAATATATTCTGGTAGGACAGTGAACAAGGAGGCCTCAAAATAAGGTGGAACATTGGGTGAAGTACAATCCTGTTTAAGGCAAACTGAGGCAATGATGAGCGTTTGGGCAAGAAGGAGCAAACAACGACAGGCAACTTGGAAAGCTATCAAGTCCCTTCAATTAAACGACCTTTTAGAACGACATATGTAAGTATATTCGGATCTGACGGGTCAATGTTCTTCATCTCAGCCTTCGAAGAAAAGAAAAGAATGCTGCAAAAGTAATCATATCGGTTTGTAGTATTTTCTTACAGTAAGGGGATCTTCGGCCTCATGGTTGATGACGATTATTTTGTTTGAGACAAACTATTGCTGTCTGACAATGTCAAAATTGTCTTTTTTTTTTAGATTCAGACCTACACAATGAGTGAAATCTGATGCTCAATCTCTCTCACTAACTGAGTCTTCCCAACCTCCTTTCTTAGGATTTACCCATTTTCAAACTCACAAGCTTTTGGAACTACGATGATTAATGTCAATTGTCTGGCTTCTTCTCCACACTGGTCCCTCTGACATCACTCAGGTGTGCAACAGCTGTCATTGTTAATATAAAAGTAGAACAAAGCGGAAAGAAAAGGTCAAGTGGTGTCAGAGTGGCCAGGAAGTGGTGTCACTGAAGTCAATTATGGATTAGCCCTTGAGCTATTGATGTGTACACACACCCCAGACTGATTATGATCATTTAAGTTAGTTTGAATGTGACTTGTTTTCCTCGTAAATCATCAATAATTTTCTTCTGGCGTGTGTATTTATTTTTCGCTGCAGACGTTCATTGTATTTAATAGTCACTTGACGAGATTTGATTTGACAGTCCACACCAGATGGAGGACCATCCAAATGGAATTATTTAGTATGTCTTTATAGCCACTGCTCGTGCGGTCATATAAGTGCACATCAGCAAGTCTGGCCTCGGTCGAATCCATCCAGCAAATGAGCCGAAGAATGGTATACATTTTGGAAATTCCCATTTATAATGGCCAACTTCTTGCTTTTCCAGTAATTGGAGGTAGCGTGAATGCCATTGAGATTCAGAGGGGCAGTGCTTTCCAACTGATGTGAGGCTTATATATTTTGACAAACCCAGATGGTCTCACACCTGTCTCCGCCGAGCATAACAGATTTTATTATCATGCACTGTAGTAAATTTGAGTCAACAACACATTTAATAGTAATCTTAACGGTAAACAAGTCAAAAATGCGCCCTTTTCTTTTGCGGGTATCACTTGGGAGGCGGTTGATGGCGCGCAATTCCAAGTAGCATACCAATTCAAGATACACTGCGCATATGAGGCTTTAAGAGGCTTGCGTTTCAAGATGTTTCCATAGGCAGAAAATCCCACCGCATGATGCCAAACTGAGCAGCTGCGAGCGTCATGCAAACCATGCAACGACACTTAGGAATCATGAAGAAGAGCAGTATGTGAACAAACATGTTGGTTCGTGGGTGTGCTTGTGTGTTTCTGTTGAATTCATGAGACATCTGGCACCCCCGAACCCCCTGCCCTCTATCTCAACACACACACACACACACAGAGAGAGAGAGAGCCAGACCTGAATAATGAGGTGTCATGTCTCCCTCACACTCTGGGACCCCCATTCATGCCTCATCCATTCACGTCTTCTTCCAAATCCATCTCTTGCGCTTTAAATCTCCAGTGTTACACGCTCTTTCTCCCCCTATCACAAACAAACACACACACACACACACTCACACGGTGGAAGGAGGGAGTTCAGGTCACGTTGCTGAAAGATGACTTCTATTGAGAATAATTACAGTTGAGGATTGGCTGCTCCCCGGTCTCTTCAGTGTACACATCTCCTATTGGTCAGGCCGGCTCACGCCCGGCCTACCAGCTGCCCCGTTTGTCTCAGGTGGTAAAGGCAATTATTATGATGAATGAAGATATTATTTATCATAGCTGATAATTTGACAGCAGAGCTGCGTCTCGCCGCTTCGCTACACGGGCTGCTATTGTTGAGGTTCTCATAATTAATCTCCTCTGCATTTGTTTTGCAATCTGGCACGATTTTTTTTTTTTTTTAAATTTAAATTTGCAACCATCTTCTCTGCTTGGTTATTCAGTTGACGGTCGCTCCACCTCTTTTCACACGGTGACACGGTGGTACAGACAGCTGCCAGAATATCTCCCTACAAAATGAGCCCTCGACTGATTGGGATGAGTCCTCACATCCTGAAGATCCCACAAGACCGGCATTCCTTTTGAACGGTTTATGTTTTGCCCACACACTTCAATAGCAGGGTGGTTATGATAAATGTTGTACTTAGCCCTGTTTTGCCAGGTCGAGGTGAAACCTGATCGCAGCATAACGAGTCTCCCTTTCTCCCCCACTCCTACATAAGGACTAGTGCTGCGGTGGTACAGTCCACAATATTTATGTGATGTGATGGTGGTAGCAATAATCATCAGGGTGAGCCTGGCCCAAAACAATATACAGAACAATCTTTACAAATAGCCTCACTTAACTAGCCCCCACAAAGTAGACAAAAGAAAGTACAGGTATCTTATCGAGCTCCCTAACTGTAAAACAAGAGAAAACAAGTAAAACAAAACAAAGCTTTTCACCCCGAGTACCAACCGGACTGCTTAATACCCCCAACCCTCCCAAAGATTAAAGTTGGGAGCTGGAAAGACAAGGCAGAGGTGCGTCATCCTCCACATGTTCCTTCTTGAATCTCTCAGTTCAATCACCTGCAATGCAACGGAGCGAAACACAAAAACAATGGAACAGCACCTCCTTTTGTCTATCTCCCTTTCACCGTCACTTGACGTCTTCATCGTCTCCCATTGCAATTACTTTAGCTGCTATACAGGGTTTTGTCACCGAAACATAAAAAATGATTTTGTTTAGGCACTTCCTATAGAAACTCAACATAAGTCTAAGCACATCCATTCAGCTAAATTATGAAGTCTGCAGTTTGTTAGAATTGTTAAGGAGCAGTAAAGTATACACATATCATGTCATAGTCACAAAGAGAATCTACCTCATTAAGGGAATACATTGTCATCAAATACCAAGGCGCAAAAAGTGCTTTGAATCACCTGTCACAGCTACCTGCCTTGTTTAAATATGCAGGCTTCTCAGCATCACAAATTCACAAAAAAAAGCACAAATAGTATATCACAACTATGTCAACACTGCCTAAAAAGCCATTAGGAGATCTTAGGGTGTTCTTCCATCAAAGACAGGGAGTTTCTCTTGAACTTTTTTCAAAAATATTCCATTGGGTAATGCAGCTGGTTTGTGTGTGTGCGTGCGCGTGTGTGCGTGCGTGCGTGTGTGTGTGTTTGGGCATGTTTTATCGGTAAATTGGGAACATCAGTCACATTGTGGGAACTTGCCTTTCTTTTGATGACATAATGCATGTCCCCATAACGTAAAGCATCCCATTTGAAGGGACGACTTGATTTAAGGTCGGAGTCAACTTTGTGAGGGTTTAAGGTGTTTTAATAAGGCTGGTAGCCATATGTTTCGGGTTAAAGAGGGTCTCCAGGAAGTGACTATAAGTCAAAGCTTTGTCCCCAAAAGTCATGAAAACCTGACTCTATGTGTGTGTGTCTTTCGAGTCATCAACCAAAAGCGCCGTAATCTGTGATCCAGTAAGTAGACTGAAGGGACAAGCACACATGCACACCACACACAAAGTGCACATACACCATTCGTCCTGTAACCCCGTTTACCTATAGTTGTTTCTTGCTGATGACAGCTTTATAACCCTGCTGAGAGAGGCAAATCCCTCAGGGTAGGTGTGTGTGTGAGACGTGTGCATGCTCATTTGAGAGCGTGTGTGCAGCTGTGTCTAAAATGAAGAGAACACAGCCAACATTAATGAGTGGAGGCTGATCTAATCTAATCAATTCATGTTTGCTTCCCCATTTTGTTTGGCTGCTCATATTGTGGAACAGACAAGGAGTGGAGGAGGGCGATACATAAAAGAGGAATACGGGCAGGATTAACAGACTGTATATTTGAGGTGCATATAGATAGAGGGAGGTAGCGAGCACAGGTGTATGAGGGTTTAGGCAGAGAGGATGGGAGGAAGTTAATTTATTCAGCTGGTATGTAAATAGTGCAAAGTATAATGCTATTAGCTGTGATTATATGAGGCAGCTATTTCAAGAGTGAATCTGCGACCAGCTGCTTTCACAGATGTGAGAGGCGAGGAGAGGAGAGGAGGGAAGAGGAGAGGAGAGGACAGAAGAGGTTTGGTTTTTCAAAGTCCATTTATTGCTCCTTTACAGAGAGACACAACCAAACACTGTCATTTAATAAGTTCTGCCCTGGAGATGAATAAACAAATAAATCAAATAAAAATCTCCCAGACAAGAATAAACGTATCCTCATAAATTGACAATCAACTCTTCCTCCTCCTCCTCCAGGGAGCAGAGAACACCCCTAACAGGCCAAACGAGACTAAAAGTCGTCACATTGTCCATCATCCAGTAATATGTGTGCTCCACCTTCTGCAGGCCCTTCAGGGCCAGGACCAACTCAACACTGCCGACACCATTAGTCTAGTTTCTTGGCGTCAGCCAAAGGGCCAACTTTGCAGTGCCAGACAGGTAACCAAAGTGTGTTTGATCATTTCTTTGTATTTCAGGCCTAAAAACACAAGTGTTTTTGCTTGTCGTAGCCCAACCGGCCAGCTGCTGTCCGGGGGAACTATCCGGACACCCTGCCGGATTGACGGGCGTGACGTCCCAGAGGACCTGCTTTGTCTCTTACCTGATTATATGCGACAGAAGAAGAGAAGAAACCTGGCAGAAAACAATCCAAACTCCACGCCACTCTCAGATCCACCTCTCACACGCAACTGGAAACAAGGAGAGGAGAGGAGAGGGAGTGATTGATTTAAAATTCCCATGCATGCATTTAAGTCAGGCAAGCCACTCATAGTGTGCATGGGTATTAAAGCTATTCATAGTGTTCATGTTCATAAATAAAAACAGGCGCTTGCATCTCTTTTAAAAGAAGATGGCCTGCCCCATGGGTAACCTGTGTGTGTGTTTTTCCCCCCAGATACTGTGTGGTTTTCTGTCCATGTATATGTCCATGTCCATCTTTCCATAACAGCGTCCCTGTAAAAACATGCATCCACATGCAAGCTGGCTGATCCAGGGTGTGTGTGTGTGTGTGTGTGTGTGTGTGTGTGTGTGTGTGTGTGTGAGTGCAGCCCTCGCCACTTCTCCCTAGCCCTCTTACCCCCTCGGTTCCTGTGTTGAGGTATCCTTGTTCTCTGTATTGTGATGTTTTTATCTGTGTGTGATTGCTACAGTTCCCCTCAGCCAAAACACACAGCTCTCTGAAGGCACACACAGTGCCAGCTTTAGCCACCCTCTGAGGAGTGTGCGTCAATAAAATATGAGCCGCGGCATACACACAGCCGAACAGACACTCGCGCTTACACACACACACACACACACACACACACGGAGAGGCCCGCCTCAGCCTATGCGTTTACACTGCTGTGAACATGAACACTAAGTGGAAGTTTGCACGCAAACATGGCGGCCACGGGAGTTACCTCAGGCCAGCTGCCGTGTCATCCAACGAATCAAGCGCACCATTGCTCTCCCTGCCCACCGTCACTGAAACTCATTTGACTGCGGGATATGTTTAATTAATGAGCACCGTTTGTCCTTTTATATCTTTCAAGACCTCCAACCTCCCCCCTCCCTCCAACAAAGAATGGGAAAGAGGTAGATTGAGGAAGAGACACATGTGAGGGAGAGAGTGGTTGCCACATGGGAATGCGTTGCGTGTTGCCTTCGCGTGGGAATTGTTTGTGCGGCAGGCTTGTTTGTTGGTGCATCGAGTGACAGCAACAAACTTCATGTGAAAGTCCTTCAAGCTGAAAGGCTTTAAGTGGCCATCTCAGCACAGCGGAGGATCAGAGTGATGAGAGAGCACACACGGCACGAACACAATGCATGCACACGCATTGTGCAGCGTCTGACAAAGGATTGGAAATGAAGGTCATCCCACCAACATCAACTGGGCTTCAAAAAAACAAACAATCATTTTGTGTTTGCCATTGTACCGTGGATGGGACTAAAGAGCTTGATCAGTGCGATCACGCAACAAAAGGCAATCCTTGAAACCAAATTATTTGGCCAAACTTTGGATTTAGAAAGACTGAAGGGATGAGATAGAGGAATGCAAAGCAAGTGTGAAGTGTCTTTTTGAAAAACTGTCGAACTACACTTAATACATGTTCATGTTTTATATTGATGACACCATTGTTTCTTTCCATTTCCTTGCTCCAAATTCCTCGAACATCTTCACTCAAATATCCCTATAAATACTGACTCGTGCCATGCCCAGCATTGACTCTTCAAAACCAAAGCTGAACGTCCTCTTTGGATCAATCCATGCCAGAACTGGTCACCAGATGTGTTCGCCTCGAGCCTCTTCCTGTTGTCACTCCCCCGGTACACTGTCAGGAATGGAAATGCCTCTGATATCCTTCATAAATTTCTAAGGAGCCCAGCGAGAGCTCCAATAGGTTTCCTAGGCAATAATATCACAACTCCCAGAACAACTCAAGGGCCACCGAGTTCAATTTCCTCTCAATTTACCAAATGCTCCATATATGGGCATCCATATATGGTCGCACAACCTACTATTAGCCTGAGGAGACAGACATGTGCTACCCCTATAGTCCCACCTCCTCTATTCACAAGCATATGAGTTCCCACTGGAGTGACAAGGTCATGGTACCTCACTGGCTTCCCATATAATTTTCTTCTTTGTCACCTGCTCCTGCCACTTATGTGTTCTACTTACATTCTGTGAGCTTTGATGCTAAGAATCTACCGAGTTACTTTTGCTTGTAATTACACTGTTCCTAAGCCACTAGAGGTTCATTACATCGTAAAATACAACACCTTATATCACATTTGAAGATAAATAATCGATACACACCAAAAACATGGAGCATTAAAATCAAGGGTATTTAATTCTTGGACATGTTGCTGCACATGCGTTTTGTGCAACGTCATTCAACCCGTAGACAACAATGACCCTGAGTCTTAATGTTAAGGAAGCGTTTATCTGACAGCACACATCCCATGGACAGCACACACACACACACACACACACACACACACACACACATAGAGAGAGATTGTATTGTGTGTATATATATATCTATATATATATATATATATATATATATATATATATATATATATAGATATATATATATATATATATAGATATATATAGATATATATAGATATGTACAAGTTTCAACAAACTTTGGACAGAAATGCTTTTTCAAGTTTGAAGCTCTGTGCCCTGTAACTCTTCTGTCAAACTTTACTAATTAGTATTGACAATGAGAATTGGATTTATATTAATGAGTATGTTATCTATTTAGATCCAGACTAGTGGGGTATTTCATGGTCTGGCTGGGGGGACATCAAGCGTGGATTGACGTCGGCAGACATTTATGACCCTGATGCTCCGACACAAATTACACCAGAGCCAATGCGTACA
>NW_027175981.1:0-19672 GCF_023055335.1 Clinocottus analis
AAATGCATCAAGTGGAACACCTAAGTATTTTTATTCTAAAGGGACTGAGCCAAAAGGTTTTGTGCACTTCTATAACGTACTTTTATTTCTAAAATGCATTATTTGTCTTTTTGCTAATCTCCATCTATAACACCACATTCAACATATTCTATACTACTTAATAAACAGCTTTTCCTCCATGATGTAAAACTGCCATTAGCAGGATTTAGTTTGCTGTTGAGAACACCACATGTACAAGCCCCGCGGAATATAAGGACCCATTTCTTACGGCTGTTTATGCTGAGATCTAAACCCACTGGAGTTGAAACGTTATCCTTATCCCCTATAGTCGTCTTTATCTGAGATGCATGTATCAAAGTCGCCAAATAAAGAAATAACGTCAGCATCGGAGGCGTAGACCTGAGCCAGTAGATGGCTCAAAAACGGAGTGAACATAAGCCACTTAAATAAAACTGTTAGTGTGCTGAAATAGCAAAATCCATCCAATCATATCCACTTATCCAGGCCCCGGCCGCGGGGGGAGCAGGCTTAGCATCGGTATTCCAGGCATCCCTCTCCCCAGCTATGTTTTCCAGCCACTCTTGGGGAACTCCGAGGAATTCATAAGCCAAGTGAGATGTATAATCTCTCCAGTGTGTTTACCCCGGGGCCTCTTACAAGTTGGGCCCAGAAAAGCAGTCTCACGCATCTACCTGCGTGTCGCACATGTGTAAGCAATAACAAAGACAAAGTGAAGTGTTGTCCAACCCGGTCCAAAATCAAAAGTGTAAATAGCTGTAGCAGGCGGAGCAACACGCTGGCTGTGAGGAAGGAGATGGGATATCGTTTAAATATGGGGATAACAGCATATGTCTTATTCGGAAGGGCGTTCATAGTTTCGCACTCGGGACATTAAAAGTTGCGTGATGAACAAAAGGAGAGAGGTGGAGAGAGAAGTTCAAACCAAAGCTACTCGACAAGCCCGTACAACTGATAAGGCATGGGATCCTAAACTGTCCATTGATGGTGAGTGTGTGCTTTTTAGTGTGTGCAAGTTTTCCTGATGATTGTTATCTGCCAATATTCAATAAAAATTGCGGCTTTCATGCTTTTCTCATCGCCGATCTCTGATAATGTAGTTTTGTAAAATGTAGTGTTGTTGTGAAAACATCCCCTTCAAACTGGATTTCTCACCAACACAAATAGATATTAGAGATGAATTATGAGCTGTTTACACTAGCTATAAGCAGATTATAATACATAATTGAAACTAATAATGAAAAGATTTGATTTCATCTCTAAAAACACAATATTTTATTTGCTTATCATTTGTGGGTTTTTATGAAGAAAAAACACAATAGATGAAAATATCAATTTTTGGTGGTTTACACTGACTTTAGAGCAGTTTAAAATGGTTTTTGGACAGTCCAAAGTCGCAAAAGAAAAGTCTGGAGCCTTGCAGACCAGCTAATCAAACAAGAAAGGGATCTGTATCTGCCAATATGGATCATCAATTAATATCAGCGGCACAAAAAAACAGGGATCTTCAAAAGTTATATTTGCTCTTCTTTGTTATGTTATTAATTTAGGATCCGTGCACCGCTACAGTTAGATAATAAACAGTACAACAGTGTCTTCAAATTAACTTCCCTAAATTCTCCTGAAACCAAGATTGCAGTAAAAACGCTCACAGTCACTCCCACCTTCTCCACAGCAGTTGCCAGTTGTTGTCCAAAGATATCATCTCTGGCACCATTATGTCAAAATAAGATTTGTGTGTGTGTTTGTGTGTATGATAGGCCAACAGTCAGGACAAGAGACACGATGCGGCTGTCCCACTGACAAGGTTGACACCCAGGGGTGAGGGGTAGCGGGTGGCACGGGCTCCGTGACACCATATGTGTTTCACTCCGGATCAGAGGGTTCCCGTTTGTAACCGAATCAGTGAGTCGTGAATCACCTCTGGTCTTTCAGACGACTGTTGCTGAGTGTGAAGCTCAGCAGCTGGTCGCTTCCCTTTAGGAGCCGGCGTAAACATCAGGGAGGAACAGAGTGTTGTGGTGTTTATTGAGAGCTCTTTGTTTTGGGGCCGGTACAGCAAAGGAAACAGAGTTTGATGGATGGAGGCATTTTGCTAAATTGGTGTGAGGACTTTAAAAAAGTGAAGGAGAACAAGTTGATCTATTTTTAAAAAGTTATTCTGTGCCCCAGTCTTGGTTTGTCATTGTTAGCTTTGAGACAAACTAACTTAGCATTACTACGTATGTAAAGCATTTTTAGTGCAACCGCATCAGAACACAAGCAAAAGGGAATGTAAGTGACAAATATATACACAAATCTCTGACTGAACTTTCAGGACTGGAGTTGCATTGTGGATCATTTAAGCTAAGGGGAATATGAATACAAAGGACAATATCTCTGGTTCTGCTACATCAATTTTAATAAACTTTGAACTAACCATTGGGAATTCAACAATGTTCCAGGAGGAGAATACAAAATGTTTGGAGCAGTGTTTTAACTCATGTTATTACAAGTGAAATCCCTGCCAGGAACATATTCAAATAGCCACACACACTTTCACAAGATTACTAATCAGAGCTGTTGTCTATTGCCATCTAGTTCTCATTCATTGCCAGTCAGTTAGTCAGTTTGCTATCTGGTATTGGTTCACTGCTTTCACTCCAAAGGACAGAAGCTAAATAAAGGAAAGGTTAACGTGCTGTAGTCATTTTAAGTATGCATCAGCCACTCCATGACATCTGTTTCCAAACAAGTACAACCATTAGATGTTGGGAGTCACGCGCAGTTGCTAATGTATGTCCACGCCTGTGTGTTTGTTTACATGTTACTATGTTTGTGTGTGACTCACTGTTAAGGCAAGAGATCTCACATAGACCTGTCACCTGTGACGCACACACACACACACACACACACACACACACACACACACACACACACACACACACACACACACACACACACACAGCAGCAGACCAGCAGTGTTTATGGACTGTGAATGTGGTACATTGTGTCTACTCCAACCAGAGGCATCACGGGGCAAAGTATGAGATAAAGAGTCATATACCCTGAGCCACGTTTCACCAGTCCACGTAGAACCTATTTGAATGTATAATCTTTCCAGGAAAGATGTATCATAAATAATGCATTGGTTTTAGCCAAGAACCGAATTTGTTCAAACCTAATTTATATATGACGCAATGCACAAACAAATGTGATGTTTGAACACTGCTCTCACACCTCCAGCTCTTACATTTCTGTACGTGAAGCGCTCTGTGAATTACAGTGAGATGTCTTTTCTGGAAATAATGAGCTGCTATTGTGGCAGTAAAGTCTCGTCTGCGGTTGTTGTGTTAGCTCATATTTTGGGAGAGGAGAGCAACCGTTTCAGATGACATCCGGGTAAAGAAAAGGCAGGCTGTTCTCATTCTTATCTCTCTGTGTGGCTTTGTAACCCTGGTTCATGCCCAGAGCCAAAAGAACAGGGAAATCAAGCGTTGGCCATCAAGATATTGAGGATGTGGAACGGTAATAACTTAGTTAACTTATCTTTGTGGATAAGGATAAGCAAACTTACTGTGAATTTAAGAATACATTCATTTCTAAGAAGATAAATTCTACAGTTTGTGTGATTATATTTAGGATGGTCACATTTGTCTGTTCACTTCTAATTATTTCACACTGTTCTTGGCCTCGGAAAAAAACAGGTTCAAAAGCGTAGTTATTTCTGATCAACAGTGATACTAATAGCATCTCCTCAGCCTGTTTTGGCCACACACGATACATTTAACAGCCATATTGAAAGACTGCCTGTTTCCTCTGGAGACTGCTTGTATTCTCGAATCAGCACTTTTAAAAAAAACTTCTACATTATTCAGTATTGCGCGTCATCAAATATCAAATGGAAACACATAAAAGTAATGCAGCATTCACACACACACACACACACACACACACACACACACACACACACACACGCACACACACACACACACACACGCACGCACACACATTTACTGTATTTACTGCATTCTCAGTCAGGGGGCCATAACATATGGGCCTCTGAGGATGAACGTATGGAAGATCACAATTACTTGTGAAGAAGCCCAGAGAGCTCCCTGACTACATGCAGTAGAAGGCCACTTTAGCCTTTACCATATTTTTATTAAATGGATTTAAATTCTGATCATAAAGGACAAGCGACAACATCTAATTCGCTGATGGTGATGGATGATAACAAGTTGAATGACATTATGGAAATGGCACAACTTTTCAGGATATAATGGGTGCTTTATAAAGCGATATAATGAAAAAAATCTCCTTTAAAGGTAGATGAGTTTTCCACTGGAGCGGGACCACTTCATCTGCTTTGATTACCCAACACGCTGTCTGATGTAGACATACGCACATACGGTCAGTACAGTTGGATGGGATTTCACATTCAGGGCATGTGAGAAGTGGCCTGCTGAGAGATGATGTTTGGGGAGTTGAACATACAGATTCAACAAAGTATTTTTCCACCAGCCAGGAATACAGAGTAGCCTCCCTACTTCCCTCCTTTGAATAGCACAACAGTGGGATTATTATGCTCCCTCTTTCTTTCTTTCATCCTCCGTTGTCTCGCTCTGTCTCTCCTCTCATATATTAGGCAGACCTCTCAGCAGACAGCCCCTGCTGTTTACTTTTAATTCCTTTCTCTGAATCCTAATTGGACGCAGTGTCTTCCCAGGGTCAGTTCTAATCAGAATTATGATAAGTGCATCAGACTCGGCAGACACCGCTTCCAAACTGCTTGAAAAGTTTTTGTCATGTGCACCACAATTGTTAGCAAGGGGGTCTTCATTTTGCTGACTTTGCTTTGTGAACATAACACGGCTCTGCTTGCCAGCAAATACAGAAATAATTTGAAGTTATGTGCACAGTACTTCTGCTCGGAGTAACTTCTACTCCATAATGTTAATGTTTCTATTCTAAATTTCCATCTTTAACAGCTCTTATCCTCGTTTATTTTCCGTCTCATCTCCCTTATAATCCCTTTGAGGTCACACCTGGTCCTCGGGGCACAACTGTCTTCTCTCCCCTCCCTCTTCCTTCGTATCCTCCCAGCTTGTAGTTCTCCTCTTTTCCACACTCTATCCATTCGTGCACATCCACACTCTTTCAACCTGGAGACTATTGCTTATCCAACACCTCAGAGAGTCACACTAAGCACTAAAATGTGTCTTGATTGATCAAATTCCAAGTAAACAGCTCTATATCAGGTGTGAATGTACCCACTTGGATGCACCAGGGCTGATTTCCATGAGCCACATATAGCGGGGGCCTAGGACAACACATGTGGCCACAGATGTGGTGCAATGTGAATGTGACTGACTAGGTGTTCATATATGCCAGGAAGTTTTAGAGAAGCCAAAAATAGTGGTAGCCAAGAGTAGAGGTCTGTCTTGTGTTGATTTTGAGCACAAGTCCTGGTTCATAAAAACATGTTTCTTTGCATACTGAGCGGGGAAATGAAATCCAATGAGGTGGACACTCAAAAGACATCTCTGATGCCAGGTGTGAAAATCTCGACTGAATCCAAAAATATAAGATGCCTGCATTCATAAACTACCCCTCCTCAGCCAGTCTACTGGCATTGGTTCTCTCTATCGATGCATTTTCTAAAAAAAGACAGAAAATGAAGAAACTGAGCGGATGAAAAGACTCCAAGAGCCATGAAGACTCGTACTACAATAAAGGCACATCTTGAATTGGTTCCTTGACATGTAAGATTACAAAATGAATGTGACATAGATAGCTTTTCCACCACACTGACAGGATTATGGTGGTAGCAACAACGTCAGTCTTTTTAGCAAGAATAATACATCAAATGTGCTATACACGAGATTGGGAGCATTTCCATTGCCTCTCAATGGCTCTCAACACGGCACGACTGAGTTAGCTTGCAGCCAACGGTGCTAACGGAGCAAACTATGGCACTAGTGCTCATATCGCTCCTTCAATGGCGGCGGCAGTTCGGTTGCTATGTAAACAAAGAACGGAGAAGCTTGGTTTGCAACACACACAGAGGAGGCGTTACCCTACTATATCTTCACAGAGTTTGCTGCTGTATTATTACTCTAAATGTTTTATATTGTACCTTCATCATGACCTTATAGATAGTTTCATCCACGAAAAGCAACACTACTGCGTCACAATCCAATCCTTTCTTTTCAGCATGTATTTAGTTGTTCTAATCAGAATCTAACAGCATGTCTTAAATCCTTGGGTTGCATATACTATAACTGTGGTCAGTCAATAATTCATAACACAATGTGCTCTTTTAAACCCTGCAGAAAGTCTGCCGGTCTGTCTTTGTTTACTGTTTTGATCGGGAGCTCAAAGCGCAACCACTCCTGCTGTTTAAAAGTCATGAAGGATGTGAAACATGTGCAAGAGCACACAGGAGACCTTCACCCCTGCAGCCACATCATAGGCACACTGTGAGCTACTGGTGTGTGTGCATCTTATTACAGCACCCAGCATTTAAAACTCATGAATGATTCGAGAGAGCAATGAATTAAAAACATGTAAGGCACTAACCATAATGCCAGGTACTAAACCACACCAAGTGATCTGCCTTGTCACCGACACAGATTAATCAAAAAATACATCTGCACTTTTCTTTTATCTTTCCATCAACTATCCACATATCATTACTAAATTAGTTTCCCATGTCCTTGAGGCACAGGAAATGTCGCTCTATCATATCAGACAGTTTATGTGCAAAGAGACCTGGGGGTTGGAGAGGTGTGTGTGTGGTGTGTGTGCGTGTGTGTGTGTGTGTGCGTGCGTGTGTGTGTGTGTGTGTGCTTGGACGTGGTGCGCACAGGGCGTCGTATACCGAGCTATTCCATTAGCAAGCACCCTCCCTCTTTCTGCCTGTTAAAGCATGGCGTCACAGCGGGTGGATTTGATGAGGAATAATCAGGAGAAATAGAATTAGCTTTAAGAAGATTTCATGTGACAACCCTGTACAAGAACATACAGTACTGAGCGGTACAAGCCCTCAGTTGTGTTTTCTCTGCCTGGAGGTTAAAGCTGAAGCGTGCTGCTGTCGTTCTGCCGGGCAGGGCTACAAGGTCAAAGTGAGAGAAAAGAGGAGAACGACCGGAAGCAGCTGAACACAACAACACAGCATACAGCAGAGAACCGGTTGTTATGTTATACCTCATTTTCATATTACTGTCCAGATACAACATGACACATTTACGTGGCTCACTCCCTATATTTGTGTGTCCAAAACTGACTATAGATACAAAATGATCCATTTTCCACAGCATGAAGTTGGTCAAATTAGGATACTCTCGCTGCAGATGGCGAACAGATCTATTGATGTTGCCCCAGTGGGCTGCCAATGGATGAATTATGTAACAGCCTCGCCGGGTTATGAAGGCGGCTGTGCAGGAGGAAAACTCCTCACGCTGCTGCCGTGACAACTGATAACATAACCCCCGTGTTTACATATGTGCTGCCCTGTAAATCCTCTGTGTGGCTCGCTGCCGGTCACTGGTGTTTAATGGGCAGACACAGACTGTTCCAGAAAGAAGAGAAAGTACAACTTGTCATTCCTGATAACCCCATAAAATGTTGGTGTGAAAACTCAGTCACTCATGAAATTTAGTTAATGAGTTTTTATACCAGGCTGGTCATTTCATGTATCAGTGGCAGGATAACTAACGAGGTACTCATTTGAAGGTTACACCAAAGATGAGTTGTTTTTTTAGATTCAATATTCACTCAAAGTACCTTCCCTGTGACCGTATAGACTGTGGGAGTCTAACAGTAGTAGTGAGAGCAGTATTGAGTCTCAAACTGCAAAGCAGGAACCTGGGTTTTTTCTCTTTTTTTCTGGCGCGTTTTGAGGTCCTGCGAGCTCATTGGTCCTCAGACTCGTCTGACAGCGCGTTAGATCACACATGCAGAAGGAGACGGTCAGTTTGAGTACAAGATTGTTCTGGTTTGACCAAGTAAAACCTCAAAGTAGGTTATTTTTTAATTTCTAAACCAAAAAAAAAAGTAGTAGTGGAGTAGTATTTATTCGTGTATTTCATCATCATCACCTCCTTTTGTTTACATCTCAATTTGGAATAAATCCCCTCATTTGGCAGAGGGCTAAAAAAGCCAAATTAAAGTCCTAATCTCAGTGCCGGCGTTGCGTCCAATTTATCCCTCTCTTCTTCTTCTTCTGTCTGCTTCACTGCATGTCTTCCCCACTTCCTCAGTTACTCTTCAAAGGGAAAGCAAAGCATCTGTCTATTACGAGGAGCCCAGGGCGCTCTGCAGAGTTGTGTTAAGTAATAACAACCAGTGACGTCAAAAGCTCTCCGCCTGAGCTGGATAGAGGGAGGGTGAGGGGGCGAAAAAAGGGATAAAGAGGAGGCAGACATGGAAGCGGGAGTGTGTGAAAAAGCTCCTCTGCTTTTGTCAGTTGCTTGTCTTCTGTTTATCTGTCAGTGCTGAATAACGTTGAACATAAACCGTGTGCAGAGAGAAGTACAGTCTATCACAAGCCTCCAACACGTGTGTTTCTGTTCTTCCTCTCTCATCATTGCATTGATTTAATTTTTTTTCCCCTGGCAACGTAATGCTTTTTTCCCCCCATTGGTTCACAGAAAAGCGGAAGAGGTCTATTATGCTCCGTCACACATCTGCTGCTTAGCATAGTTCTGTTTATGGTCCTATCACCGGAGCCTATATTTGCACCTCATGGGCTGCGAAGGAGGAGCAGCCTCTGCTCAACAAGTATTTATTTGTGAGGCTGAGGTCCCGTGACAAATGTTCATGCGATAGTATGGTTTTATTTTGATAGACTGGAATAATACATGTATTTGGAATAGTAAATATCAATACATCCCACATCTCCTTCTCTGTTTACTAAACTCCCAGAGAAAGCATTGTCTGCATGGTCTGTTTCTCAATGTTGTATTCCCTCAGTGTAAACAAACAGCTCAACTAAGCCCTCATGAGTCGGATTTTCATAAAACGCTAAAAACTCATGTGAATTTCTCCCTCTGCCCACGTTCACATTCCTGGGATGTAAGCGCAGACTTCAACTGAAGACCGATTGTGGGATTAGAGATCTTAGGGTGTTACAGTCCTTCATAAACACAAGTGACAGAAGCGGCACTGGGTGGAGGATACATTAGAGGATTACACCCTAAGACAATATAGAAGTCTTACCATGCCTCAATATGGCTGCTGACCTTGCTCTGTCAGGTGACAGCTGTTTGTTAAAACTGCAAACGCCACAAGCAAGCATGCACACACAATTTATACACCACTGAAAAAGCACAAGAGCCTTGCGTGATATGTAAACTACCTTAAAAGGCACATGAGACGTTAGACTGTGCTGTGTTGTTTACAGTAAACAAGCCAGAAGGCCTGGCCAAGACAGTGGAAGTCATCGCGTTGTTGGCAGCCAACACGCTCTCCCACCCACTTCCACCAAGACAAACTACATTGTGCTTCTGAATCCACGGGGCAATGTCAAACTATAATCTCTCTATTGCTCAGCCCCGTCCTGATCTATCGTATGTGCTATTTGATCCGCACAACACTTTTCACGGGAGCCCTTTCGCACACATTTACAGCTCACAACAAGCACATGACTGCGCTTGGCAAACCTACTGTAAGTGCTTGAGGAATGTCTAAAGGTCCACTCTGTCAGGCCTACAGACCAACAGCCTCCCGTTTCCATTACTGGCACAGCTGCTGCGATGACGAAAGACTCTCTTGTTGTCAAGAGATAATAATAGAAAATAATAAAAAAAAAAGGTTGAAAGACAATCATACATATCAATCCATATTTGTATAATAAAATATATATATAATATAATAAAGCAATATGAATCAATAATAGAATTAGGATAACGCTGTTTTGTTCTATGAGATTTATGTTACATTACTTATTTGTTTACTTATTATGGTTTAATTCATAATTTTTAATTCAAGAGATATAATAGAAAATAGAAAATACATGAATACATATCAATCTATAACAATATTAACATATGCAATAATTATTCTGGGACATGTATGTTACAATACGTATTTATTTCATTATTGTGGTATCATAATTAATATACAAGTCCGATATATCCTACGACGTGTTCCCCTTTCCATATATATATATATATATATATATATATATATATATATATATATATATATATATATATATATATACATATATATATATATATATATATATATATATATATATATATATATATATATATATATATATATATATATTTAAAAAGAAAAGAAACAGCAATGTAAAGTTACACTGACATTGTACAGCAGTGACTTCATATCATGAACACACAACTATTTGTGTTGGTGCACTTTAAATTTGGCACAACGTGCGTTCAGCCGAGCGATGACGTGCGCAGCCGACATCAGCACCTTAGATACGGGCTCACCACTCAGCGTGGAGCTCCTGCCCCGTTTTAGACCAATCAGCGCGCGTGTTTTCTAGACGGCGCTCAGCACCACCCACACTGCTGCCAGCTGTAATGCTCTGCTATAGGGAATCTCCTCTCGGGCCGTGTACATTCACCGTAACTTCTGCAGTTGTTCGTGGCACGTCACGATACAATTAAGGTGCTATGCGAATAACGAATGACATACAAGAGGATGTATATGTGTACGATATAAATGAGATTAAAGTCGCGAAAACGGCTCATTGCATGGCTTGAGGCTACATATGGCATTTAAAAGAGCAGCGAGTCGCGTGGAGGGTATAAAGGTGTTCAGTCGCATGGCGTCTTTAATTTGGTCTGTTTGATTATGACGTTCACATGCAGCTTCCTCGAAAATAGAGATGGTTTAGTCCGTTAAAACATCTACAGTAGGGCTTTTTACATCGATACAAGTATTAGTTTCAAGCCTGTTCGAAGTCGAACAGGATATATATTTATATACTGCCGTTTCTGTCTTTACAATAATTACTTTAGCCTTTCGCTGTCAGCACAGACCTAGGTTATCTCTGACGCAAACGCTCATCAGAGGCGTCTCTCCCCGTTTCACAGAATCATATGTCACGGAATGACACCTCGGCTCAGCCAATCAGCGCGCAGCTCGGGCGCCACTCTGAGGGCGGGACTCGTACTTTGGACCAATGGCAGCCGCTCGTATTGTTTTGACCTCTGAAACCGCATCACCGCCTACCTCGTGCCCATGGCGGAGGAAAGCTATAAATAAAGGCAACGCCGTAACAGGAGGGGGACGAAGTAGCGAAACTCCCGGAGAGGCGGGAGCTACTCTGCAAGCCTGCTGAAAGAGGAAAAAACGAAATAA
Source organism: Clinocottus analis (assembly GCF_023055335.1). NCBI lineage: Eukaryota > Metazoa > Chordata > Actinopteri > Perciformes > Cottidae > Clinocottus > Clinocottus analis. The sequence continues at coordinate 11,341 of NW_027175981.1, forward strand.
CCTTAAAAAACAGAAACCGAAGCAAACGCCAATCCTCAGAAATGTACATTTACTGGAATACTTTTTTGTAACGTTGATAATATATTCTATGTGAAGAAAGTATTTATACTTTTTTGTCTATTTGCACTAACTAACGGTACTTAAGAACTACTGCGAATTTTTATTTTTTACACAAAAAGTAAGTATTTCTGCTGCCTTCTTTCTGTCACTTGTGCTGTATTTGAAGTCATTGTCTCCATTCCGCTTGCTGTCGTGCCATAGCTGTATCCATAACGTTACTAAGCTGATTTGCTGCGTCAGTCCACGAAGTTAGGGAGGGGTGTGTGTGTGCGTTTGAGAAAGTGAGCGTGTGTGTAAGCGCGTGCATGCGAGTTCAGTGTGTAGTATCTATTTTTTGTCTTATATCCGGTGTATTAAAAAACAAGCAAAATAAACAACAATACCCCCTTCAAAGACTCGTTGGACTTGCACGTGAATTTATACTGATCATATCGTACTTTATTGTTTCTGTCCATTTGTAATGGCGTCAATACAGGCTGCTGTAGCCAGCGGGTTGTGACATATTTTGTGAAATTTCTTAATTTAACCAATAAGATGAAAGACCTGTAGCCATTTGGCAACACTGAGCTATCTCCTATAGGTTGCTGTTTCGAGGCCAGCTTCGTGAGGGAGGCGACGAGCGTTGCTTAATATCCCCCTGCAGATTATCTTTCCAATTTCTTTGAATTGCGCTTTGTAGTTGGTGACATTTGCATTGTAGCCACCGTCATGGTGTAACTTTAAAGTATTTCGTCTTCTTTTTTTTTAAATTGCCAAACATATGGGTGTTGCCAAAACAGAAGTCTCATTTCGAAATTGTTGTTTCATGTAGGAAGAGCTCAGGCAATACACATCAAACCAGCCCCTATATGCGTTATTGGCAAGGCTTTTCCTCACTTGAGTGCATTGTTTATGTTCCTTAAATGCAACAACTCCGCTTTAGTTTCCCTGTCTCCTGCTCTGGAGGCTGTCCAGTATTACGTAACAGGATTACAGAGTATTAGTGCGAGGTTAACGTGCTCAATACCCAGTTTCTGACGTTTAAATACACAGCAAATGCCAGATGAACAAGAAATATGTCCTGATCCAGGATCAGTGGGCTCTGTGTTGACATTTCTGCAATAGCTGCACATTTTGAGTGTTGCTGTGAAATTCCGCTTTGGAGGACTGTTGTGTGACAGTCAACCTGAGATATTTGAGCTCCCAGCAGTCAACATAGCAACATGCACTGGTGTTAATGTTTAAAGGACATTAACTCTCCCTCCCCTTATGAAGGCTGCACTAGTTGTGGTCAAACGGAGCTGAAGCCGTCTTGTTTATATTCCGAATGACTGTTCTTGGTAGCCTTTACATTTACTTGTGACATTGTTAACAGTTTTTTTTCCTCTCCCAATTGTTGCAGGAAAATATCATACCCTGTGGAGAACTTCACTTCACTGCAAAACCAGCACTTTTGCTTTCGAAACCTGTTTTATCCAAATACTGGTTGCTTTCGCCATCCTGCCTGGAGAGCATCTGTGTTGCCAACCACGGATAAACAAAGCAGACCCAGTGGACACGTTCAAGGTCAGACACACCCAATCTTCACCTACCTGGTAAACGTCGGCAGTTAGCTATGCAGCTTGAAATCCAAGTAGCTCTCAACTTCATCATCTCGTACCTGTACAACAAGCTGCCGAGGCGGCGCGTTAACATTTTCGGCGAGGAGCTGGAGAGGCAGCTGAAGCAGAAATATGAGGGACACTGGTACCCAGAAAAGCCATACAAGGGCTCAGGATTCAGATGTATCCACGTGGGGGAGAAGGTGGACCCTGTGGTGGAGAAGGCAGCCAAAGAAAGCGGGCTGGACATCGAAGATGTCCGCAACAATCTGCCCCAGGACCTCAGCGTGTGGATTGACCCCTATGAGGTGTCCTATCAGATCGGGGACAAGGGGCCAGTCAAAGTATTGTATGTCGATGACAGCAATGAAAGTGGAGCTAGTAGTGGGGGACTCGATCTGGACAAGGAGATCAAGAACAGTTTCAATCCCGACGCACAGGTCTTCATGCCCATCAACGAGCCTGTGAACGCAGCCTCTCCGGGTTCCACCTCACCGTCTCCTCCGTTCGGCCACTCGGCAGCAGTCAGCCCCACCTTCATGCCCCGCTCCGCGCAGCCTTTAACCTTCACAACGGCCACCTTCGCCGCCACCAAGTTCGGCTCCACTAAGATGAAGAGCAGCGGCCGCAACAACAACAACAACAATGGCAGCAGTAGTGCTGGGAACAAGGTGGCGCGTACCTCTCCCACCAACCTGGGCCTGAATGTGAACAGTCTCCTGAAACAGAAAGCCATCTCCACCTCCATGCACTCTCTTTACGGGTTGGGCCTCGGGGTGCAGCAGCAGCAGCAGCAGCAGCAGCAGCAGCAGAAGCCCTCAGCTCTGTCTCCCAATGCCAAGGAGTTTGTGTTCCCCAGCCTTCAGGGCCAGGGCAGCCAGAGTGCTCTCTTCCCTGGAGACAGCTCGCTCAGCCTCAGCCCGCTGCAGTACAGCAATGCCTTCGACGTGTTTGCGGCCTATGGTGGCCTTAACGACAAGTCCCTTATGGATGGCTTGAATTTCAGCTTGAACAACATGCAGTATTCTAACCAGCAATTCCAGCCAGTTATGGCCAACTAGTACACATAAAAAGGTACTACTTAAGCTACTATTTCACACAGAAACGACCAGAGATAATGTGATAGGGGGGGGGGAAACAAACACAACATGTAAACAAGGGGGGAAACAAATACATGTAAACAAAAACAGAATGTCATGACAGAAAGAAAAAGTGACTTGTCAGCTGTAAGATCTACGTAACGAGTCTAAGAGCATGAGCCCGAGGGTGAATTCCTTTGCCCCCTTGAGTTATACCTTTAGTACAAGATGTCCAAGCTTGGTGACCTAAACTTCAACATGCATCATTGTTATTTCTTTTGCCAACCAAGCACAACTTTTTTTTATGTGACTGTTTTAAGATATAAAGAAAAGACAAAAAAAAAAAAAACACCACCACAAGTCATGGCCTCTTTCAGTATTTAAAAATAACTGGACACAGTCAATTTCTTCAAGAAATTGGCACAAATAAGTGGGATTTCCTGGTCTTTTTTCTAATTGTATAATTTAATTTAGTACAGAGTTTGTAAAATATCAGAGTATCTATTGTTTCTACGACATGGTATTGCATTTATATCTTTTTACTACTCCAGTGATCTGTGATGGCTGCAGCAACTTTATGTTTTCTTTTTTTATTGAAATTATAAAATGAATCCATCTTTAAAAAACATCGACTCTATTCTAAAGATTGTGTACAGAATATTCCGTAGTAGTGGGATTTAAGAATATTTGCTTTTTTGAAAAACATAAGAGTTGTATTTTCTGTTAAGAGTTTAAAGATTTTTGCTATATTATGGACAAAATGTAATCGTATATTAATTTTGTACCTACATTGTGCAATACTTGATAAAAAAAAACAAAAAAAAAACACGGTATAACAAAGTATTTGGAGTCAGTGTCTTACATGTTAAGAGGGACTGATAGTTTATTAAGTTTGTATTAAAAAGCTTGAAAATAATTGCACTTGTTCAGTTTCATTGTTTTTTTTTTGCGGTTGAGCTGGTCGGTACAGGTTTCAAAGGAGGTTAAGCAGAGTATCAGAGTTTTGTAACATGCTTGGGCAGATCCAGTATTCTGCCCTCGGGTCAGAAGAATCAGGTCTGCTCTAAATACGCCCACATTCATTTGCAGTTCACCTGTTTGGTACATCGCTATGTCCTCACCAAAGAGTTTTGACAGTTCACTCCCAATAGAATGGGTCAACCAATGAATTTTGCAACATTACACAATATAGTACAGACCTCGACACATTCACTATCCTCCGCCTGTATCATCGACACATTGGTACACACGCCCGCATTAACATTTGTTCACGTTGGCTTTCCCTTGAGTAAAGTGTCATTACACATATGGAGACGATGACTGTGATCGTGTCAACCTGATAACCTCCTGAACTAAAGCAAGAGCTCGAATGTGTGACGAGGCTGCTGGCGAACAGGCTGCTGTACCATGCAACACATTTCCGAGGCTTAAACTACACAGCTGACAGGCGGAAACCTTGTACTGTGGGTCGAAGACTACAGATCTGATACTGCGCCTAGAAGATGGGGCAAAATCAGACTCCTGTGGGTGAGAATCGCAGCGAAGCATCTGCTGAGGTGCTTTTATGCAATACATTGAATCCCTACCAACCCCAGGGTGCTATTTATCTCATCTCCTTGTTGATGGAAGGCCAGATTGAAAACTCTCCCTCCAGAGAGTGAGCCGAGCCACTTATTAACTTTTAATAATAAAATACAACATGCAAAGCTGGAAAACGGTACTAAAACCTGCACGGGAGAGTGCAGCTGAATGCTAAGCTGGCCGGTTACATTTCACCCAGTGTCCTCGAGGATGTGGCCTGTTAATGGATAACTGCAGTACTTTTTATGCAATGGGATCCAAAAAGAGTACAGTGACGTATTGGGGCTGGAAAGATCACGCCTGAACTGATTCAAACTCAAGAGGCCATCTACTGTATAATTTAGCATTTGTTATTTCACCTTTTACAAAAATGGCTAACACGAATGCGGTTTCCAACATAAAAACATAAAGTTACACTGAAGTTTTTGATTGGCTTATATTATTTGGGAGTTGAGCACCCGTGTCAAATTGTTGAGCCTGAAGGTGAATCGTAGCTTATTAATCAAGGTATGATTTTAGTAATAACCTCGCTGTGTTTCCTCAGAGTACAAACTGATTTTCTCAGTGTCCTTTTAAGTTGAGACCTTTGTGGTTACTGCTGTTTCTTATGATGAGGGATTGTTGGTCTGCATGATTCCAGCACTAGCACCACATCACCCTGACCCTGCTGGCATATCATGGCCCCTCTGGGGCCCGCTCATCATCGCTTGTCAGTTTGCGTGTCCCCTGATAAACGTGGGGCTTGATATGCTGAGTAAAGTTCAGTCTGCGTGTGTGGGTGTATCTCAGTTGCTGATACTGTGAGTGTTAAAGAGTCGGGTGGGAGTGCGCTTGCTTATCTTGCTCTGTGACACTGTTTGTGTACATCTAGAATCAACAGGGTGGAACAGGTTGTTCTAAAATTACCTTTAATGCCCTTTTTTTTCTTTGGTCAATGGTCTTCTGCACGTCACAAAAAGGACTGTGTCCCTCCAGGCTGCTTGAAGAGAAGACGAGGGGAGTCACACACAGAAACCCTTTTTCTTGATCCAGTTTATATTTCTCTACACGGGGCGGGAATCAATAACGCACATAAAGGCTGAGGCCAGTGATGTCCTGTAGTCGTAAAAGAAAAGGAGCGTGTACTCTAACCTCCAGCCATCATGCAAAGGGCATCACTATCCCAAGATCAGTTTTTCTGTCCTCTACTAATTTTAATTAGATTGCTATCATGCTACTTGGTATACTAAGATTTATACTACGGTTGTATTTCTGCAAAAACGACACAGCGTTGATGGTCGGTGAGGTTATCGTTTACAACCTTTTACTGATTATAATGTCATGTGAATATGTTTTCATAGTCATGTAACCCAATTGATTGTTATATTAAATTTAAGTTTTCTGTGTGTGAAACAGGTGCAGGGTCTGTCACTCTCAAAGTTTGGCATGCCATAATTTAAAGTAGCAAATAAGTGAGAGAATACATTTGTGCTGTATGTCTGACATAATCATTTGAGTAACTTCCCGACCCTGGCTACACCCCCAAGCTGTGACTGGGGCGGAGCAGAAGAGCAATACAGACAAAAGAGAGAGTGAGGTGTTGTATGGAGTATGTTAATGCCATAAAAGTATGGTGCTAAGAATACCAGCAAGACGGGGCTGAATGTGGGATCAGAATAGCACAGAGACTGAAGCTTGATGAAACAAAGAGGGAATGGGAAAGGCATGGAGCAATTGGACGGATAGAGAGAGGGGGAGAGTGAAGCATCGCCAACACCACTATTGATGCTAATCCGGTGCCAAGCCGCCCCCCTCGCCCCCCACTCCGCCTGTCATAAAAACAGGTGGAGCTCAACTCAGCGTGTGGTCCCAGCCAGCCGACAAGGCCTTATGGTAATGTCACCCTCCTCAGCAAAAATACAAACAGTTAATGGCTTTTCAGTCCCTCGCCTTAGTTCAAACCCTCACCCCATCTATTTCTGGAAACACACTGGAGCTGATGGAGCAATGATAAGCTTAAGGGAATTGTGCTTTCCTCTGTGAATGACTTCACCAAACCTGATTGGTATCTCACAGGGAGGGGGTACGATTTCTACCCAGAAGTGAAGAACTTATCTGTTTATTTTTTGTTTTTCTGTAGAAAAACTAGAAAAAAAAGGCTTCTTTCACGACCCAACAGACACATTAATGAGAAAGATAACACGTGTTGACTGGTCTGACAGTTGAAGCTTAAATGAGTACCAAGAGTACTGACACAGTTGCTTTCAACAGTTGCTCACACGTTTGGCACATATGAGCGGTTGCTAGTAGGCAGACGAGAAACACTTTACGTTCACTCAAATATATTCTGCACTAATACGCCCTGCAGCTGTCGACTGTCTTGTGCTAATACAAACAGTTCAGGCACTTGAGTTTAACCAAGCCTAATGTGTGCAGTCTGTCATGAATATTTGTGTTTTTAGGAATCTTATGAGTTGTGTTTTTTTTTTTTGGTCTTGATGGATACATTGCATGTCTTTTCATGCATACTTTATTACGTTCCTGTGTACACACTGCCACACACACATACACACACTCACTGATGCATAGTGGGAGTTGTCAGGTTTGCTTTGCACATTGTAGATATCACCAGCAGACACTCACGCACCCAGCCCTTTAAAGTGGAGCTGCTCTTATCTGCAGATGGAAACCAAAAACAAACACGCATTCCTCGGCCTCTCCTCCCTCACCACACCTCTTGAGGACGTACTGTGGTTTCCAGGGCAGTCCATCACAGCACTCCCTTACCTGACATTGGGTTCCCCACGACGCTTCGCAGCTAAAGGGCGGAACGACGCGCTAACCGTCAATGTTACAAAGTGGCCTCGCACGATAGTTAGCATGCGACGCAACTGTGGCTCTGCTGTTTATGTTATTTCTGTTTTTGCTTCATCCTTTAGAAATAAGATTCCCCTCACATCGGATTTGTCTGGTTTGGTTCTCGTCGCGATGAGATCTCTTCACTGCTTCATGATTTGATAAGATAGTCGGCTCTGAGAAAGCAAGTCCCAGCATGCGGTGTGCTACATCCAAAAATATCACTACAATTGTTGTGAGAATTGGCTTCTCACGAATATGGCTGTTTGTTGGGGACCGCACCACTATTTCTGGATAAAAAGGAACATATTTTTAACATTAAAAGTATCCATGGGTCCCTTAACTGTTGGCAGTGTCCAAGCTTCATTAATCGGACTCATCTTGTCAAGCTGAGATCAATCAGTGCTCCGCAAAATGTGCAGGTCTGTGGCAAACACTGGTGCTGGAAGCTTACACACCTGCTATTCATCACTCCCTAGTGCCTATGTGTGAGTCTTCCAGGGAGAGAGAAAGAGAGAGCGAGGATGCTATAGCAACAAAGGAATCTTTTGGTGTCTCTCAGAGGCTTTGTGCTCAGAAGAGGATGATTTGTAGCCAGGAGAGCGAGGAGGGGCATTCTGGGAAACACTGAAGAGGAGAATCATGCGCGCACAAATGCATAAAAAATACATAAACCCATGCACGCAAACTACCTGCACATGCTCGAAGGGGAGGACAACGATCTAAAAGGAAGGAGAAGTCCTCCCTCAAACATCTTCATCTGAAACTTTCTCTCCAGATCCCCTTAATCCATAATATCTCAAGCCTAGACGTCACCACGAATGCTCTTCTTTTGCGGAGAAAAAATTGCTTTTGCTTTCTAAAACACCTTTTCTGTCTACTTAGAGTCAGTCTGGCTTTACCTGACTTATACCTCATATGCTTTGAACGCTTTCATGAATAATATTTACACAAATTAGAGAAAAAGAAGCCCTGGTGACGTCTGGCCATGCAGCTTCTGACTTATACCTAAGTCATGGGACTTTGTTCTTTTACTTTCCACAGCAAGGCTAAATATTTTGTCAACATGGTTCTAGTATCCTGGAGCCCTCAAAGGAAGCTCTTTTTCTCCTGTTTGTCTGAGGATGGGATCGTTGGCAAGGACAGCTCCCACTGCTATGGATCAGTGGGACAGGAAGTCAAAACATGCAGAGATAG
>NW_027175982.1:0-12500 GCF_023055335.1 Clinocottus analis
GGCTGAGCATAGCATGCTGGGAAAAGACGAGTGAACAGCACGTTTGCTTAAATAATAATAACAGGGTAAATAATAATATTCAAAATCTGGTTGTACAGGAATTTATTTTTAAGAAACAAAATGCTTTCTTTCTATTATTGTTAAATATCACTTTATATGTGTTCTGATTACTATTATTTATTAAAATTAGTACTTTTCATTTTTACTTTCTATCAAATTGTGTAAAATAATGCCCAACAGCTGTCTTTAAATGAAGAAAAGGTCACATAATGCTCTAGTGATGAGAGGAATGTTGCACTAAAATACTAAACGCCAAGTACGAATGTTTATGTACGACATCTGCGAATTTGATTCTGATTTTGTGAGCATAAAGCTCAGTTTAGCAAAGATTTCAGTGCTGTTGTTACTGACTTTATATTGCTGCAGAGACTCTTATTCTGAAGGCGATGTGATTACAACGTTTTGCTTTCACGCTGACGTTCCCCTCCAGATGAATTTATTCAAATCCTATTACACCGTCTGCCGCGTTTTGCTCCGTTAATTTGTGTTTGTGTTTTATTTTTTCTTTCTCGGCTGCTGATCTTCTCTTTCATTCATTGTGTTCATAATTCTCATGAATATATATATATATATATATATATATATATATATATATATATATATATATATATATATATATATATGTATATACGCTCGACTTAATGGAGCATTGAGAATTAATTTGGACTCCGAAGGCTCCTTGGATCAGCTTCTCCACACGGCGGGGCTCAACGGTGTATATCTGCTGCGTAATGGGCTATTTTCCAGGATCTAAATGAGCCTTGTGAGCGAAGAAAAGAGAGAAACTCGGTAAACAGAAGACGTGTAGGACTTTAGTTTGGTCTGCAGGTTTGTGCTCATCAGAGCTTTTCACACACGGGATCATCAATGAAGAGACGACAGCGGACACGCCTCCTAAAACAGGTTATTTATCGTCTTTTAAAAGGGACGTTCACTGCGGGCAGCAGAAATATGATGACGCAATGATCCGCTGTCGTAATAAATAGGGGAAAACATACCGAGACAGAGATCTGAGACCTCGTCCTCCTTCAAAATCAAAGTCTCTGCAGCGTGACAGGAAACCTGATCCTGCTCGGTCGAGTCAGTTTGAGCCGTGCTGCATTTTACTATTTTCTTCTTCTTCTTCTTCTTCTTCTTCTTCTTCTTCTTTCTGCAGTGACCTGAAGCAACTTAGTGAGCAGAGTTTCGGCTTTAGGCTCTCAAAGGGTTAACCCCTGTACCTTTACCGCGTCACAACAGTACGGTTACAATCTGGTCGGCTCTCAGGAAACATTTGGGTTTTGGGTGAACGTTGCTACTTTTAGCTGAGGGGCACCTTTGTTGTCTTGATTACGACGATGAGCACGTGGTCGATCCTTCCATCCGTCTCTACAGAGTCACCTGACTTCCTTTGCCCTTGTCATAACTACTACGGCCACTAGAGGGCGGTGGCGATTGAGCGTAAGCAAACATCTGAAACTAGCGATGCCTTGTTCCTTTTGCTGCCTTCTTTTTGTTGTTGTTTTCAAAGTAGCATTAAGCATCCTAAAAAAAATATTTAAAAAATAAGTTCCCACAGAACAAAGCTGCAATGTTGATTACTTTTTGAAGAAAACATATTTTTTGGATCGCGATCTGGTCTGGATTACGTTTTTGACGCATCATGATCCTGAGCCACACCCTTTACAGAAAAATGTTTCTCTCAAGTATTTTATTCACTGTAAAAAAATATATATATATAATGATAATGATACACCTCTGTGTCATTATGTAGTTACTTCAGCATTGATTTATTGCAATTTAATGATGGGACAAATGAGCTTCATTCAGCTAAAGAAAACATTAAATGTATGTTGTTTTTCATTTCAATAGATCCCCTAAATCCTTCACACAATCCTCAGTATTACGCTCCAAACACATTGTATCCCTCATTTCACAACTTTGTATGAATGCATTACAGAAGTAATATCTTTTAAAGATGGTTTGAATGAGATGCTCATGGGGTTAACGTCCTGGAACTTTAGCGCAAGCTGATTAAAAGATTCATTAATTTACAGAAAAAGTATCACAAACAATTCGGAAAAATGACTCACTGTTCACATTTTTATTCTCTGGTGTCAAATGGACAATTCTTTTATGATTGTAAAAAAAAGAAGATATATCAAGACTGAGGTTGAATATATTTTATAAACAGCTAATCGATATGTGGAAAAATATATCCGTTGATTAGTCTAATGGAATAAAATGAAATCTAGTTAACGTTGCCAAATGATAACAAAAATGTGTCAGTAAAATATCAAAACTACGCAAAACATAATTCGTTTGCACACGTGTGTCTGTGTGTGTGTGTGTCTGTGTGTGTGTGTGTGCACGGTGAGCGAGAGAGAGAGTCAATTAGAGATAAGTAGGGTTTCCTCTCTCCGTCATTTGTCTTGTCTCTAATCCTTCTGGATCATTCCAGTGAAAACCAGCAGACCCCAGCTGGAGCTCAGCCCGGTCTGGACCAGCTACTCGTGTCCCTGCTTTTGCTTTCGCCGCTGCTGCTTTATCGGTTTTTCATTTCCCGCCTTTTATTACCTTCTCATCCGCTGATGTACTCTAGTTTAACCGCTGGCCACTGACAACATCTGAATAAAAAACTGATTTCCACACATTTTCTGTGACCTGTTTCGGCAACAATATCCTCACTACTAATATAAATACAATTACAATAGCATGGTCCTCACACACACACACACACACACACACACACACACACACACACACACACACACACACACACACACACACACACAGTGGTGTGTTCATGACTTGTGGAGACATCACATTGACCATTCCCCTAACCTCAAACCGAAGTCGAGGTTTGAGTGTGTCCCCTTCAGGTTCGCGAGTCCCCACAATGTGAGTGTGTGACCAAGACGCGTGTCCTCATAAGGCGGGTAAACACACACATGAAGTCCGTGAACCGGACACCAGAGCCGTACCTTCTCTCAGGATCTGGTGGTGGAGGATCAGCAGCAGCAGGAAGCAGACCGCAGAGGCAGTCAGAGCCCAGGCCAGCCGCAGGAGCTGCATGAGGGAGAGCCGCGAGCCGCACGGGGGAACCACCGCAAAGTCCAAACACCCAGGAGCCCCGCAGGCTGGTCCTCACTGCGCCGCAGACATCCCGGCCCGACGCAGACCGGAGCCCGGTGACATCTCCCGGATGTTAATACCACGCACGAGCCAAATCCACAGTGGAGGAGATTCTTTTGAAGCAGAAGGGGGTGAGGTATTTTATGTACGTCTCCCTCCCCGGACTCTCCGGGTGAAGCTGCCGGGGCTCCTCGCCGCGCGCTCCCGGGGGGCGCGTCACGTTGATGCCCGGGGTGATCCCCTCCACGACTCCATGTTCATCAAAACACCAACGATCTGCTCCGGATGTGAAGTTTTCCAGTTTTCCCCCCACACCCCTCCGCTCCCCTTCACCTGGACTCCAACTTACAGCTGTCTGCGCTTCGGGTCCACCGGGAGTCTCCGTCCGCTCGTCCGCGTAAATCCTCCCAGAAGTAGAAGAAGCGACACCGGGCCCGGCTGGAGCCGCTCTGCGGGCATGTTGCACACGTGTCCCCGCCCGGGGTGAGTCGCCACCCGGGTCGGCTGGTCGGTGCCCGGCGGAAGAGTCGCGGAGGATGAGAAGAAGACGCAGCTGCTGCCTGCTGGTCTGACAGTGCGCTGCGATCTGCGGAGTTTCTCTCTCTCTCTCTCTCTCTCTCTCTCTCTCTCTCTCTCTCTCTCTCTCTCTCTCTCTCTCTCTCTCTCTCTCGCTCTCTCTCTCTCTCTCTCTGACGTCACACTGGTTACCATAACGCGTGTCAAATCCATCCACCGGCTGTGAAAGACACCGGGCAGAGGAGCTGCTGCAGGCGCAGAAGTCCGGAATCCCAGGGGTCCCTGAAGGGGGCCTGTGTGATCTGTAGGTGCTTCTTATGAAGTTGATTCATAATGAATGGATTATTTATTAAATATCAATGTATATATGCTTCATGAATCAGTGTGAAAATGACCTGAAATCTATTTATCATTTATTATCGACTGATTTACATTTTGAAGGTTTTTTTTTTGTTTTGTTAAACTGTAAAAAAAACTATACTTTTTCTTTTAAAGATACTAGTATTTCTACTACTATTTACTTTACTTATTTACCTGCTTAATCTTTGTGTGTGTTTTATTTCCTTATGACCCTTCTTGGCCAGACACATGGTTAATGTCGTCTATTCTTTCTTACTTTTGAAGGTCATATTTTTTGGTAAACTGTAAACAATAATTATACTTTTTTTTTTAAAGATATTAGTTTTTTTGTGTGCATACATATTGCCAACAGAAACAGATCAGAGCATGCTTCCCTCACTTCAAAGTAAATAAATACACTACAGACATGTTTCTGTTGAAGGAAACTGTAGTTGCAGTTGTTGGCGAGCAGCGACAACATGAATTATTGCAGCAATCCAGCAGCCAACAACTATTTTGATGTTTTCCCTGAACTGACAACATTGCTGCAATCTGCTTCTCTTTACATTCTGCTCTAATTACTGTGTTTGTTTTCCTGCGTGCAGGAATTCATTATTCAGAGTTCCTATAGAAGCTGCAGCTGCACACAGAAAACACACAAGTGTGTAACGTTAAAGTTGAGGCAACACAAGTATTTCGTTATATTTACACGACCAACGTTGTTGTTTCAGTTGAGGCAACACAGTACTTGGTTCACTCAGGACATGAACAGGAGTCCAATGGGTGAAAGTTGTGTGTTTTTTTTACTTTATACCAATGTGGACATTTGTGAACGTAAATCACAATCCGTGTTTTTTCTCTGAATGTGAGCGTCAGTTCAGGAGGCGGCGCTGCAAAGTCTTGCGTGGCTGTTTTGTTTGTTTGCGTGAACAGATGATGCTTCGCCTTCCAAAGCCTCGCTCCAGTTTGTGTTACAGGTATTTTCCTCAGGCGTGAAACAAATGCAAATTCACAACAACAACAAATAAATAAAATCATCTGCACACTATCACACGCTGGGACGCAGCCGGCTCCCAAACAAAGAAAGATTCTCCCCAAGACTTCTTCTCTAATTCAGTGCTGAGCATCGATTTCTCCGCTGGCTCCGCGGGGTTCAGGCTTTGTTCCACTCGACAACGTTATATATCGAATGCAGCAGGAAGGAAAACAAACAGTGACACCACAAAATAAATGTTCTATTCTCTCCCTCTTCGCCTGCGAGGCAACTTGTGAAATAGATATTTTCATACTTGAATTCTCTTTTTGGGATTGTTGATTTGTTTGTGCGTTCACAGTTTTAGTTAATGACATAAATCATACATTAAAGTGTGCGTAATGGGACGTAATGGGGAAAAAACAGATTAATATGTAGAGATTTTACTAGTGGCCCCTGATTGGTTGACGTTGGATGTTAATGTTAATAGTTTAGGTTTTTAGGGTGTCTGTATGTATGAGGTTGAGTGGGTTTATCATTATAATTTATACTGTTATAAAGTACTGTTATGTGTTTGTTGTTTACAATGTTTATCTGTTAATGTTCATTTTTATTGTCTTATTATTATACACCTTCACGTTTGCATGGAAAGTGGAGTAGGAGTAGAAAGTAACATGAAGTGAAAAATACTCAAGCGTAGTAAAAGTAGCTCAAAAACTGTGCAGTACTTGAGTAAAATACTTTGTACGCCAAATAGTCGAACATACTTTTTTTTTAAAAACACGGGTTAAGTCGACTCTTTCAGTACATTGTGTAACTGTGTGTGTGTGTGTGTGTGTGTGTGTGTGTGTGTGTGTGTGTGTGTGTGTGTGTGTGTGTGTGTGTGTGAAATACGAGCCTCCGACAGCAGCAGCTTGCACACAGCGGCAGTAAAAACTAAAGTATCAGTGATTAAACACAACACATTTTATCACCGTGTGAGTGTGTGAATCACTGAAGAACACTGATCCTCTGCAACACACAGGAAGTGTTATGTTAACTACACGATAATATACTACACTATAGTAGAAATATATTTCAAGAGGCCAGTCAAACTCAAGTATTAAGACTATTTCACCTTTACTAAACGGCGGAAAAAGTAATCATGTATCAACGAATTCACCTCATTTGCATCTTGATTGAAAACAAACGTCCCTTCAAGGTAGAAATCCAAGTGAAGTGACTTGTAGTTATTGTGTATACGTTTTAAGGAGTATTACACTTTTAAAATACCACAAAAAAACACTTTTAATCAACCTGAACGTTTTTCCAGGATTGCAATTTACAAGCTAGCTATTTTTTAGCTATTGCTAAATAAAAAATGCACATCAAGCTAGCTGTGCTTACTTAGCTAGCTATTGCTTAGCTAGCTATTTCCAAGCTAACGATTGCTTAGCTAGCTATTGCTTAGCAATTGATAAATAAAAAATGCACGTCAAGCTGGCTGTGTTTGCTTAGGTAGCTATTTATACGATAGCGATTGCTTAGCTAGCTATTGTTTAACTAGCTATTTCCAAGCTAACAATTGCTTAGCTAGCTATGGTTAAGCTCGCTATTGAAATAGCACCTGAGCTAACTTTTCAAATCGGCTTCACACATTTGAACGGAAACAGATATTTTTCAGAGGGACGTATCGTCTCGGATTGCTCTTTCCACTTCCATCCCTCCGTACTAACGTACTAACACACAGAGTTCAGATCAGACATTAACAAGCAGACGGTTTTATCCTCACGACCTTTCCGTTTCCCGAACGACTTCTCGTTCGCAGAGGAAACGCAACAGCGCGTGAAGCGACTCGTCTGGAGTTCCCGCCCGGCGGTAGAAATGACCGATGGATTTTTTAACAAAAGTCGTCTTAAAAACAAGCATGAGACAATTCAGAGAGCCGTCTCTCGAGCGGATATTGCAGCTGTAAAACAACTCGAACGGCGTCTGAGAGCGAAGGCCAGTTTCTTTTCGAGAGAGAGATGAAATAAGTTTAATGTCCCCATAAAAAAAAGAGGAGGGATGAAGTGAATGAAACTGGCCTCAGGTCAGCACTGAGTACATTTCATCCAAATTCAATCTGAAATTCTCAGAGTCATTGCTATGCCGAGCACAGAGGTTCTCAAGGCGACGCATGAATAAGAGAATATGTGAGAGACCTGGACGAGAACTCTTCTCTTTTCATCTCTCGCTCAGCGTTTCTCTGCAGAAGACCCTCCGGAAAATGTGTAGAAATTAGAAGTATGATATCTCTTTTGGTCTGGTTTCAGTCCGTCGTCCACTAAATGAACACATGGCACGCTGAGTCAGATGCATTGGTATTATTAGTAGAATCACTGTTAGTATTATTAAGTAAAATAGATACAATACAACAAAATAACAAAACATGACCGTTCTGATCCAGGTAACTCTGTCTTCTAGTAATCACATGTATGAGCCACTAATTTACAGCAGAAAATAAATATTTTGAGTTTGTGAATTTTTCATTTTAATTTATTTACTCAGTTTTTGTATTATTATAATTGTTATTATAAATTTGAAATCAATAAAAAAAATCTGCTTTTCGATTAATTTTTATTTTATTTTTTATTATTATGTTTTTATGATTAAAAAAAATATTACATTTAAATTTTCAACAAAAAATAAATATTTTTTTTAGTTTTTTTCTTTTATTCTTTTACTTGAAAAAGTATAATTTATTTTTTTTATATAATTTTCATTACTTAAAATATATATTTAATATATATATATATATATATATATATATATATATATATATATATATATATATATATATATATATATAATTTTATTACCCTTTCATTTTTCAGTCTGTATTAAAGACTTCTGCTTGTTTCTTTGATCATCCTGCAGTATGTAAATCATCTTTGTGAACATTTTGAAAAGCGTTTATGACCCGTCTCCGTCAACATAACATTCATGAATCTGAAAACGCGCTTACATTTGAACCCCCGAGCTCAGTGGAAGCCCCTCCCCTTTCCTCCAGACCCCGCCCCTTCCCCCCACGCTGTGTCCCTCCTTCACCTAATGGCCGCATTATTCAGCCGGCGTCTCCAAAGGCTCCTCTGGATTTATGGTCCGGCTTTAAGTCAGAGGTAGAGCAGCACATTAGGTAGATCAGAATTATTACACTCACTTTACTGCACAGGAGGAGGATTAATTAAAGGGAACGCAGCGGTGATCCATCACCAGGCCGTCACACACACACACACACACACACACACACACAGTGTTTTAACCACCGTATCAGTACATAAAGAGTCGTCTTCACTGCAGAACAACACGCTTTCAGATTGCATGTTTTTGTGTAATGTTTTGTGCGCACAGAGTGCGGTTTGATCTGGTCAGCATCCTTCAACGCTGTAAAAAGACACAAAACAAAACCCATCAGTCTAAAGGAGGAAACTGAGAAGTTTAAACTGAGATTAGATGTAAAGTTCTGGAGGCTCAGCTGGTTAAAAAACACATTATTTCACTTCCTTTAAGTCATTTTCTCTTATAGAGTCCTATAAGGGACATTTATATCAGATGTATCACATTTACATAATAATTTATGTGAACGGCTGCTGTGACTTCCTGTCACGACCATATTTGGACATTGTAGCAATGTTGTAGCAATGCACAGTGTATAAAGACACAATGAGCAATACTATTGTTAATATTATTATGATATTGTATATATTTATCATACCAATACTATATCATATTTTTGTGCAATACTATTATATCTTTTATATTTTGTGCCTCAATATTTATTTATTTATTTTTTAGCTTAAGTTTATTGTAATTCTGTGTTAAAGATAAAATTGTCGTCGTATAGAATAACTGTCTGTTATCTGTGCCTCTGACAGTAAAAACATCTTGAATCTTGAATTTATTGATCATAGGATTTATAGTCGTAAAGGTGAGACACCTTTTTCAGATTTCAAAACAAAACAAAAACCACTCTGAACAGACGTAAGCGTTGGGTTCGTGGGAGCTTAGCGTCCTTTTTTAATTAAACCTTTTTTTTTACAAGGTGCTTTACACAGCAGCGTTAACTAAAACCCAGCAAATTATGCAATATCTTTTTGAGGTTATTGCTGCATTTTCTATTTTATTTTTGTTGCTTCCATGTGTTCACAGCGGGATCTGACCAGTAACAGCTGCACCTGCTGCTGGAGGCGGTTTTCAGGGTCAGCGCTCCGCTGAGAAGATTAAACACCTTCGACAGAGAAGAGAACGAGAACAAACGGTGAACTTTGCCTCCCGTTTGAAGCGGGGACGACTAAATCCACGCCGACGTCCATCCTGATATCTTAATGCAGCAGAAATCTGAGTTCGGGGGGAAAGTTTTGGAGGGAACTTTTTTTTTTTCCTTTCATATTTAGATAATCCACTTCCCTGAAATCAGAGCACGTTTGGGCTCACACAGCTCCCCGAATCGAATCCTCACAGAGCCGAACGGCTCCGGGTGTTAACTGTCATTAACTTTAATGAAATATCATTAAATGCCACGAAAAAGATGTCGGACTGTATGTTATCGTCAGCTAAAATCCCCCCGATATCATCGTCCGTATGTAAACTCTTGAGATAAATGGCGGCCGAGGAAGTCTCGGTGGGTCGGTGACTCTGAGAAAGCAGGTGATAAGACAGCAGGATGAATCAAAGTCTTATCGGCGAAGAGCTCTTACGGCGCTTTTCTTTCTCAGGTCGTCCTCAGACGAACGAGCTGCAGGGGAGCGTCATCAACCATCCTGCAGAAGTCCCTCCCTTTGGGTTGAGTCACGACGGAATAAAAAGCTGAAAAAGTGTGTGTTGAGAGGGAGGAGCGCGCTCTCAAGGCCTTTACTGCCTGGGAACATGCCGAGCAAACGATAATACAGTGGATTTTCTACCTGTGCCTTCAGTGCAGCTGTTTAACAGGGCGTTTATGTATATATGTAAATGTGTATCGATATATGTATATATATGTATAAAAAATGCATAAATTAAATATATCCATGAATTTGTTGAATAATCTGATACATTTTTCACACTATATTGATACATTTAATGTTCCTTTATCCAGATGTATGTCCCTCTAAAGTCCTTTTTTCTTCAACATCAACATATTTTCCAATGACCAAGAACATATAATCAATGACACTTTTCATCACGACGTCTTTACCCAGTAAAGAATCATCAGAAAAAGATTCAACCACAAAGTGTTTACAGTGTAAAAGTAGGAAGGAGGAGAGGAGGGAAGGCGACATACGAGGAGAAGGAGGAGAAGAGGAAATTGGTTAAATGCGTTTGATAAGGCAGATTTTTCCATCCGTTATTTTCTGACTGAATCAGATTACGGACGAAATATTGAAAGAGTGAAAAATGTTTTGTTTCAAAAATAGAGTGAAGTGAATGTAATGAGCAGATATTAGGATCAGCGCACATCTGCTGCACAGGACTTAAATAGCTCCGGTCTTTAATAACCACCATGAAACACCATCGCATAAAACTGATGTACATGAAGGAGGCTGTAAAACCAGAAGGTCCATCAAAGGAATGCTTATTAGTTAAATAGTTTAACCTCTTTACCTTTTGGTGTTTCCCCTTAAAAACAATAGATTGTTAAAAAGTGATAGCTTTCAGGCTCATTACAACGTAAAGTAAGTGAGTAAAGTTTCTGATGATCATTGTAAAAAAACATCTGAAGAAGAAATATATACAAATAATTAGTCTAATAAAAGTTTATAATGATAAGACCAGTGGAAAGAAAAAAAATCCAAAATCTACATTTTGGTGTTTATTTTAGTACTTTTTGCATCGGTTGTTTTCTACTAAATTCACCAAATATTACCATTACATAATGCCTCATTTGCCTATTTAAACATGTCAGTAAACTTGTATTCCAAAAGATGATTCTCTTAATGTCAGTAATCACATGGTGAAGTTTCATGGTAATATCTGTTAGAATGTATTTTTACCCTTTTTACCTGTAGAGTCTTCAAAATGAGTGTAATTTAACAAAACTTCTCTTTAAAGGCCATTTTTGTCTAAATTAGTTTTTCACAGACTTATGAGCCATAAATGTTCACTACAGCAGCTTTTTACATCCACTAAACTTCACTTTTTCATTGTTCTACATTCTGAAGGTTTTCTCAGAGGGTTGTGTTCATATTTCATTCATAAACTGATTAATACAACATTTTATCACTGAAAACATGTAGAACATAGTTTTCTTTCTGTTATGGCCGCTGCTAGTATTTTCTGGTTCAAGTGAACAAAAGAAATACCTTTAAGTTTAATATGTCAACCAAATGAAACAAGAATTTAGGAACCTGTCTTTATCCAATGATTTTAGAAATGTTCGCAAATTAAAACATTTAATTCTGATTTTTTTTTTTATTTTCAAAGGGTTACCTTTATGTTCATATTCAAACATCACATTTTAGGAAACTTTAAATAAATATCTTAATGTAAGTCGTCTATAGTGGAGTTTTAATGGAATGCTTATTGGTTAAATAGTTTTACCGTCTTTACCTTTAGTGTTTATCGTTATAAAGAATAGATTGTTAAAAAGTGATAGCTCATAGCTTTCAGGCTTCATACGAAGTAGGTGAATAAAGTTTTTTGTTGTCGCACCTTTAATCGGACAACATCACAAAGTGCTTCACAAGAATACAAAAATATATATTAAAACCAAGACTATAAAAAAGTGTCATAAACATCAACTTCTTGGTGTCTGTTGGTCCTCAAACCAGTTTATAGCCACATTACAGCAACAACTGGACATGTGTGGAGCAGTCGACTGTGGCAAATTGTGCGATAAACTTTGTTACGACAAGCGAGCGTCGTTAAGTGTTTTTTCATACTTGGGACACAAATTTAAACTTAGGCATCAAGCCCTGTTTTCCTAAAATCTGAATGGTTAATATACCCAAACTAAATTCCTATTATCTCCTCAACCACAAGGTCTACTTAAATAGTCAAAAAAGGTACAACATACAGAAAACCCCATAGATAATAAGTTCATATATGTGTTACTAGTGTATTAGTTTATGAGTGCACAGAAAAGGAAAATATATATCTTGCAAAAATTGTAATTAAAAGTTGTATTTTGTTATCGTAACTATATTTGCTATATTTAATACATGACATAGCTCTATATGTTAAGAGTATCTGTGCAAAATGTGGCTTTGATTTTTACTAATTATACAAACAGCTAAAAACCAGGACGACAAATCTGAAAATGTAAAATACGAAATACATAAGTATCCAATAAATAGAGGACGTGCGTGTTGAAGCTTGTAAAAGACGTTTACATACTTGATGGGGAACTGACAGATGTTGCTGTCTGAGTGCAGCTGCAGCGACGTGTTGACCAGCAGGCGCTCCGGTGCATCCATCACTGACGCTGACTGATTGGTCCGCACGTCGCCTCTAAACAGCAGCTTCCAGCCGGCGGATAACGACCGCCATCGTCTCGGCAGCA
>NW_027175982.1:17500-19594 GCF_023055335.1 Clinocottus analis
CAGGTGAACGAGGCCCGGCCGAGGAGCAATCAGGTCGACCAGAAGGTGGGCGGAGCCAAATGCTACAAGAGAGGGAGTGTTTCCAGCAGAGGAACCGCAGCAGAAACTCATCAGCATGGCCGTCTCCTTCCTACTCGTTCTTGTCCTGCTCTGTGGAGCTTGTTCAGCGGCGCTGGACTTCAAGTGGAACACGCAGCCCGCTGCCGGCAGGCTTGAACACCCGGGACCGGCCCCCAAGCCGCAAGGTACGGACCTCACCCACAGGAAGCGCCGCCACACTGGCCGTGTTCAATATCTCATGGAGGCGGGGGCTGTTATGTGATTGAGTAGTTGCTACAGTGTCTTTACATCACTCCTTTGCATTTCTAATATTGTCACCCTCTTAAAAATAATGGCCTAAGTCATTTTTGACTTTCTTTCCTAAAAAATGCGTTTATGCGCCTCTACCCCCTGTAGTATAACGGCCTATGTAAAGATGCATGACTTAGGTCATTTTTAGTCAAAAGACAATGTGTCTAAGCCAATTTTACATGCTTTTCAAGCTGGCATTTCAAAGCTAGCAATTTAAGCTAGCAATTTAGGTAGCATTTTTGCAAAGAAAATCTCACTTTAACATATTAGTAATCATAACCTATCAGTGTGCCTGTTGTGCAGGCCCTCCCCTATTGCATTTACAGTTTTCTGAAAAGCCTGAGACATTGAAGTCGGCCATTTTAGGAAGGCCACAATATGGTACTTTCCATTCACTTTTGGTCAAAAGCTAGTTGGCGACGGCCATAATGCTGAACTTGTGGCTTCAAAGCACATTTCACAAACAATGGATCCACTTACTATACAGTTAGTGGCAGCATTACCAGTGAAACTGATCATACCCGTTCACCCTCCAACCTACCAGCTGCCCTTCAGGAGAAGCAGTCTTTTCGCGAACCCTTGTCTTGGCGCTACCCGGATCCACCGGCGGAGGAGGAGCCTCAGTTCCCACCAGAATTTGAGGAGAAGACTCTGTCGGCGGCCGACAGCATCAGTGCCGTCTGCGGCGAGAACTCCGTCTGGGTGGAGGCCAACAAAGACCTCCTGGGCATCGGTAAACCGGTCCTGGCCGCGGACGTCACCCTGGGAGGATGTCCGGCCATCGGGGAGAATCCCGACGCGGCGGTCCTGATCTTCGAGTCGGACCTGCACGGCTGTGGCAGCCAGCTGGCGGTGAGGTTTTAATGTGACGATGATGCCTTTGTGGGAATCTGAAAAGTCTGTTTTGTATCAAAGCCTATGGCTTGGTTGACTTGAGAACCAGGTGCATCTGTGTCCACCTGATGCATTAAAGTCTAATGTATTTCTTTTGGCTCTTTCGGTCTCCAGCTTGTCTGACGCTGAGCCGTTGGGGTAGAGTAACTTCCATCCGCGCAAACCAGACCGTTGAGGCCCTGTGGGAACGCAAAGATGCAGAGTTGGAGACCCACTAGTTAATTTGAGGATTGTAAATGTTCCGGTGTGTTTTTCAGATGTCCGACGACTCGTTCATCTACACCTTCACGCTGCTCTACACTCCCAGTCCTCTCGGGCCCAGTGAGATCATCCGAACCAGAGAAGTCGCAGTCGACATCCAGTGTCACTACCAGAGGTCAGAGTTCTACACCTTTATGTGGAATTTCACAATTTTAGGATTCATGGAAGATGTACACTGTAAAAAACACATTGTATTGATACATTCATTACTTTAATGTTGCCATTAAACTGAATTAGAATTATTTCATGGCTAAACCTTTAGTTTTGCTTCTGATCTGCAGTGACAAGCAAGCGCTTTAGAGTTTCCATTTGATGCTACTTTTACTAAATGGGCTACCGAGCCACCTATCCTGAAAGGTCACTGGTTCCTTCGCCTTTCAGAAAGAACATGGACGTGTTTTAATAACATCTTTGCTGTTAATGTTGTGTTAGGAAGCATGACGTGAGCAGCTGGGTGCTGAAGCCGACCTTGAGTCCCTTCAGTGTCACCAAATCCTCCGAGGAAAGTCTTTACTTCTCCATCAAACTCGTGACTGGTGGGTGTTTTGTTCCAACTTCATGAATTCATTTCTATTTAACGGTGGACCC
>NW_027175983.1:0-19581 GCF_023055335.1 Clinocottus analis
TCCTTGTTTCCCCTGACATGTTACTGTGGCTGAGCAATAAAAACACAAAGATTGTTTCAGGGACTGATTTTATTCCCCATCTCTTTATGAGCAGTATGGGCAGGAAGAACAATTAAAGCAACCAAAATCTGCAACATATTATAACGGAAGTATTGTTTTATGTAAGGCAGACTGAACCTCTTCTTCAAGGGGTTAATTCCCCTCAAACAGGTGGCTGTTACCGGACAGATTATTCATTATTATGAACAGTAACGTCTGCTTCGTCTACATCTTTCCCCTAAGCACTAATAACTCAAAAACAAAGCTCAAATAAAGTGTTGCAATAAAACAGAAACATTAGACAATAAAATATAAATTGCTTTTCACAATTTCACAAACAAATATGTAACACCTTTTCAATTGCATTTATTTGGCTTTTGGACAAAACGTATCCAAATTATTTCCGTCAAATACACACTCACTACTGGGAGCAATTTGGATTTCAGTGTCTTGCTCAAGGACGTTTGGACACAGACAGGACTATATTAATCTGCTCTCCCACTTAAGCTACAGCTAATTAATAGTCTTTTCATTAAACATAAAAACAAGTATGTGTGTGCAGATTTTTTGGGCGTATTTGTGATTAGATATATATGTATTTCCAGGTGTCTAAATGTGCATTAACTACAGCAGTTGCAATTGTAACTGATGTCTCAAAAGGAACTGTGCGTGCGAAAAGGACTTCATGAATGCAGTGAAAAGTCTGGCCTCCCTAAAGTGAAGCCCAACAGTTTGTCTGTCCTGTCCTTCAATGCCTGCTGCTGCAAAAAAGACTACCTCATCCTGTCTGAGTGGCCTCTCTGTGGCCTGTGGTCCTTATTAACTGCACTGATATATATATATATATATATATATATATATATATATATATATATATATATATATATATATATATATATATATAGAGAGAGAGAGAGAGAGAGAGAGAGAGAGAGATGGAGGGAGCCAGGGAGAGATGGGTGATGGACTCTACAGCATCCCACTCGGGGAGGCCGTGCGGGCATCACCATCAAGCAGCCACTGACAGCTCATACCACGCCTGAGCAGCTCTCTGACGAGCTGCGGCAGGGCGGAGGGGTGGCGGCGGTGGGGTGTTGCTGCAGAGGGGGAGCAGCAGGGGAGAGAAATGTGCACCCTCAGCAGAACTGATAGTGCTGTAGAGAGGCACGTTAACCACCAGGGTTATTACTGTAGAGCAGGCCATGGGACACTGCAGCTCTCCGAGACGCCCCACTGGCTCTGCAGTTATAGCTGTAGGCCCTACTGCAGAGATCTGCCCTCCACTACGGGCTGCTGGGCCTTACTGTGTACCCACATTCCAAAATATAGAGAATAGGAGGGTCTCAATAAGGTCTAACTGGCCCTCGCTCTTAATGCAGTTGTTATTACCAACAGCTTCATATAATGAACTAATTTGTTGAGAGGCTGCCCACTTCCCTGATGTTTCAGATCACATTGTTCAAGAGGACATGTTCAAGATGTTAAGTTACAGTAATATGTGATCAATATAAATTCAGCATGTGAGCTAAATATATGTACTATATTTATTATATAGATGTTTATTCTATAGTATAATTTTGGAACATGTTTTTTTAATGATTGTTAGAAACAATAATGGTGTTGGAATGAATATCATGCTAATCAAAAAATAAAAACATGTGATCATGGATCATGTGCATTGCAGAATTTTAAGTATTTTTACTGTATGCTTTAAATCTTTGAGGGGCGATCACAAAAGCAGAAATGTGGCCTTTAACTTGAAGCTTGAATAGGTTTTGGCTGGATATTTTGAAACAAAGAACATTTAATGTAAACTGTTTAAGTTGTTTATTTAAAATGCTACTTTAAATTTTTTCATTTCATATTTCTGAAAAATCATTTTCATAGAAATCTATTGGAGGCTTTTTCAAGGCCCATATACATTTTAATAAAAATAAACTAAGGCAAAAAAACATATTACAGTCTCTGCTCTATCAGACCTGATCTGCACACTCTTGAACCGCAGACTCGGGTCAATGAAAAACACCCGACTGTCCGGACACGAAGCATCTGAGATAAGAGCAGCCAGCTTATCTCATCGTGGTCAGTGAAATGGTGCGTGAAAAATGTGCCGTGTCAGGGGAGGCGAGGCTGGCTAAATGATGCCACAAGAAGTAATATCGTGACATCACATCATTATTGCTGGTGGATATTGAATTGTTCTTATTATTTCTTATGGCCTTTAAGATTAAATGTCTACATCAATTGCTTGAATAAAAATATTCACATCGCTTTAACTCATTCAAAGTAAAACATTGTATGCATATATTTGTAAAAGGCAAAATATAAAAAGATAGCAAATCCAACTATCATAGAATTATATCAAATAATGGCTAAAACAATGTGAATAATTGAATTAATACTGATATTTCTATACATTACGCATCAATATTGGTTTTTGGAGATAACACACTCTCAATGAAGTTTGAATAAATTTTTTTAGAGAAATAATAGCCCAAATATAATTTAAAATAAATATGTAAAGACACATGTGCATGCATAAACCCTTCAGTAAAGTGTGTTTTTGTCAGCAATCTGCTTTAGAGGGGCAAAACAATATTGCAGTTGCAGATGTGTTAAAGTCTCAGAGAAATATTTCAAGGTGGTGAAAACAAATCAATGTTTGTTGTAATAGTCGCCTATTGGTAAACATAGCAGTCATATTTAAAGGTACACCTCTCGCCTTGTGTTGCCTGTGTGAACAGCAGAGAAACGGACAGGAAGCAATGCGAGTGAAATGTATTCCGATGATGTAAATGCTACTATTAACTGTAAAGTGCTGCCGTTATTTCAGTGTTTTGTTGCTCGGGTGGCTTTTCCAATCTAGAGCCATGAAAGTGAAACAATGCACCTCGCAAAGTTTCATTTATCTTTGTCTACTGGATAGAGGGAGAGAGAAAGAGGGGGGCGCGAGAGGGAGGAGAAGCAACGACAGAAATACTGCATTCCCTCTGCAGACACAGTGCGCCTTGGAAATGCGCAATGAGAGCCGCTAAATAATGTCCTGACCAGAGTCTGAGCACATGAGCATATCCTGTGAAATAGATTAAAATTACAAGTAATGCAGGACGACTTCCATATCCCATTTTTAGATCTGCACGTCCAATACCGTCTCCCGAGAAATGTTATACTTTAATCGAAAAATTTGACCAGGCATTACAAAGTTGCGACAGCCTTTGATTTCTGCATGCAACACACACACACACACACACACACACACACACACACACACACACACACACACACACACACACACACACACACACATATATATATAATATATATATATATATATATATATATATATATATATATATATATATATATATATATATATATATATATATATATATACACATATCATAGCAAACGGGCTCCAATACTGCATGATTGTACTGAACCTAAAGATGCTGCAGCCGCACATGTTTTTGAGCTCCACTTATAAACATTCATCGTGAGTTATGACAGCGTGGCCTTCAATATGTGCGTCACTGCTTATCAAAGAAGCATTATGTATCAACCCGCTGACAGGACATGAGTGTGAAGGACGAAGCCAACGCAATTAAAGACTTTTAGGGCCTATTACCCTTCTCTCACCTTGCAGACGCTCCTCCCCAGCCCATGCAGCTAAAATAGTTCAGCCTGGTCTTAAAGAACGACAGATCACATTTTTAACAATCTTGTTCCCTTTTTTCTTTCCTTTTGTCCGAGACAAACTTCACCTGCAGGTCCGGGTTATCCTCGTGCTCATGGTGCGCTTCTTCTGCTGCCTCCACCAGCCGCTGAGAGGAAGACACTCCGTTAGAGCGGATACACGACAACATGCACGTTTAAAATATATGTAAAGGATCAAATTCCTATGTAAAACATGCATATTTAAATTAGGAAATTATGTAACTATTCTTTAAAACTTTCACAAACGTACCAAAGGCCTCCATAAGTCACTGCTCCGTCACTTTATTATATTCAAATCACAACAAATGTCGTCTCATTGGAGAGGAACATGATCGAGGACCATTGCCAAGCTTTAGATTAATCTTTGGATGGAATCCATGTCCAGCTTCTGTTTTAATAATATGTTGCCAGAGCGGTTTCTCCGTCCTTGGAAATCCTTCTAATATTTAAGGGCAAAACATGTGCATAACATATAGGGCACTACTGGGCAGTGCCGCTGTAAAATGATTGATGGAGGAAGATTGGAGCTGGACTTCATGTCGTACCAAAGCACCATATAGCTTTTGCAATAACTCGATTCTGGAAAATGTGCTTGGCTCTGTGTTTCCGGGAAATGCCACCTAAACGTTTCAGTCACTCTCGCCTTCGGAGCCAAGCAGGTAATTAACGTCCGTCACATGTGACAAAATATCTGCTCATACAAACACAACCGAGGCTGTGGTGACCAAATGCAATTGACCTCGTGGTGAGATTTCATGTCGTCAGCAGTTGGCAAATATAAAAAACACAATTACATCAATATTTCTGATTTCGAGAATATAGGTTTCTCTTCATAAGCCAGTGCATTTTTTGTTGACACCCGACCTTTATTGAGGTCACTGTCTCATTTTAAAACGTGCTTCTCTATTTGGAATAAAGTGATACCGTCGCCGGATTAGGATTCCTGTGTTGGTGTAGTTTTTTTAATTTTTCTATTTTTACAAAAGCCTAATTTGTGCATGTTGTTTTCGCATAATAAACAATATGTTGAGGCATCTCAGGGAATCAAATCATGTTTATTACATTAATTTGATTGCTTTCCTACACGTGTAATTTATAGGCTGAACTGTCATGAATTTGTGCGCACGTGGAATTAGGCAGGGGGAGATAAACGTTATCATTTCCCAGCAGTCCCTGCAAGATGCAGCATTAAAATGGTTACACACTCCTCTGTGCTGGGGTCGCAGAGGGGCTGCTGCAGTGAGGCTGACAACTACTCAGACCTGGACTGTAATACATTACAAGATCATATTTCAGATGGATCTTTTACACCACTGTTAAGTACAGATTTGGTCTTTGAACAGCTGAGTTTCTAAGTGACTAATCTGCTCAATTTAGGGACAACACACACATTTGGATTATTGTTGTGGGCAGGGGTCTATGTTTGACTTAAAAAAAAAAAAACAAGACCATCTGCACATTTAATAAAGAAACATTGCACACTCCGCCTAATTTCAAAAATATCCCCTTGACGAAAGCACATGGCCAACAAATAGCACTTTAGAAGTACTGAACTGAATGCTGCAGACCCCCCCCCCCCCATTACCCTCAACATATTAAATATTGTACCTACCCTGGTGGCCTCTGCTTTTTTCCGGAACACTTCCTCCATCTTCACAGCCAGGTTTTTGACCAGTTTCACACCATCAACTTCTTCCACCCTGACTGACTTTTCAAGTTCTTTATATTTCTGAAAATATGCGGGGAACAGAAGTGTGGCATTGGCCAAAGGGGACGACGAATACATACTGCAAACATATTGAGCTCACATGAACACATGAACTCATTAACAGTGACTTAAATGTCCACTCAATAAGAACATTAAAAAAACAAAACATAAAGACAATCATCTTTTCTCTGTGTGTCTTCTGCAACATTTGAGAGCACTATTGTTTCCCTACATCCCACTCCAGAGAAGTGGGGAATTGTTAAACAAGGCTTATAAGCTTTCACATGTTAGCTGACAAGCTGCATGCAGCTACTCTCAGATGAACGGCTGATAAAAGCCCCCCTGCAACACAGAATGATTGATAGTCTTTATCTCGTCGCAGCCATTGGCTGCACATGCTCCTTCTTTCTCTCTGATTGGCTGAAGATGGCCATGTTGGGTGGCCGTGGAGGGGTGGGGGGCTGGATCTGAAGGCTATGCATGGTAAGAGGGTAATTGAAATGGAGTCAAAGCACAGGAGAAAGATAATAACGTGTCAAGCTCGGGCGATTCTGGGTAATGAACTACACCTCACATAATGCTGATTCTGCTGGATGCACAGGACCTCCAGTGATACAGAACAAAGCCCGCCACAGCTCGGAGGAATATAACATTACATAATCCCACACCTGGCGCACACTCACACACATGATGAATAAAAACAAAAACCTGATCCTCTCACACTCTCCAGTCAGCTACATCACACACTTCCAAGATCTAAAAATAAACACATGCTACGTTAGTTTCGTAGCACACATTCAAACACATTACACAGCATGAGGACAAGATACACACAAAAACACACATGCACACACACACACACACACACACACACACACACACACACACACACACACACACACACACACACACACACACACTAGTACATGAGGCGACAAATTACCTACTGAAAGGAAGAGTGTGGACTCGCAGTGGAGCAGAACAGTTCATTTCACGCCTGTCCTCCTCGCCTCAGCACCCAGAATCCCCCCTTGCCCCCTTGCTCCTGCCTCACACTCCTCAAGTCATCAAGAGGAGGTTAAGCTCCATCCATCAAAAGCACTGATCATGACTATTGATTAGAGTAATGACCAACGCTGGAGTGAGGCCGGGAGCTGGAAGAGACCTAGTGTTTCCCCCTTTTGCAGAAATCTTAGTGGAATCGGGTAATTCTCCATAAAAGCATCTAATGATCAGCCTTAATGACCAGCCCCTAACGACCCGTCACTTCCCTCACAGCTCACTGCTTTGTGCTGACTTGCTCGGCACAGCTCTCTCCAGACATGCCTCCATGAGCAGGAACATGAGCAAAGTGCTTACATACACACACATACAAGGGAACAAATCTGCAGAGCATGTTACAAAATGTTTTTGGACAAAAATTAAATGTTTGGGAAGAAATGGAAGGACAGCGGTTCCAGGACATTAAAATCATATTTCATATGAAGGAACTGTCACCTCAGAGCAAAGAGGTCCTGCACCCAGGAGCCGCTTTCTATACGCAGTTTGAAAGCTCTCCCCATATTTGCGTGGACTTCCTCTGGTTCCTCCGCCTTCCTCCCACGCTCCAAGACATGCAGCATTTTTTGGATTAATCCTGCTGCCTTTGGCCGAGGCACCGGCCTCAGAACTGGAGTTGGTCCCCGGACGCGGCGCTGTGATAGCCCACAGCTCCTAAAATAGTGAGCATGAGTGTAGAGGATTAACAAGGATGAAGAGGACTCTTACTTAACTTACAGAAAGTAAAGAGGTGTTATTGACACAAGGACCACAGTGTCCAAGCAGAAAAATTATGTCCAGACTTTATGATGTAAATTAATTAAATGGATGCTATTAATGACCAGTAACCATGGCATCCACACAACGCTGATGAATAAACTCATGTCAGTGAGTTGTGGACTCAGTTATGTTGGCCTTTTCAAGATTTGCATGAAAAGATGTTCTTACATACTGTATATGTAAAATGTAATTGACACACAATTGAAAACACCTTTGAATACAATGCAACATTATACCACAAACACAAACAACATCACAATTCAAGTCAACACAAAAACAGCTGAATTACAGTTCATATTTATTAACTGCAGGGTGAATGTATTGTGTGTTCTCCAAAACACTGGATTAAATCCAGCATGCATTATTTTCAGCCTGGTAAGAAGACTTATCTGCTGATGAGACAGAAAAAAGACCTCAGATGTTTGAGTCTATAAAGCTGTTATTTAGTTTGGTTATAACCTGAAGGGCAGGTAACCAACTGTTTATGATGGACACATGATGTGCAGGTACATAACGCTTCATTATGGTTTAACCTCCTCAACCCATAGTAACCCTGTGATGTGGCTAAGCTTTTGTTAAACCCACTTACGTATATTTGAAATTGTAGTGCAGATCCCATTCCAAAATATACTTTTTGGGGGGCAAGCATGTATGAAATAAGGCGCAAGATTTGCAGAACATTTACTTTTAATGTGATGACACTTCCATCTGCACTACTCCGTTGTCTCTGTTGTCTTCAATGTTTTTTTTTCATATTTATCTTGCTTATTGTATATACTATGTGTATATGTACAATGAGAGCTGTGTGAAACCCATGTGTGTAAACACACACGGCCAATAAAGCTGATTCTGCTTTTGATTCTAAGTCTGATGACGCAGCCATGAAAACACAACATGTTGGTTTTGAATATTTCACATGGTCTAAGTATTGTATAGTCTGTTGAAATAAGTGACAACTCTCACAGAGGATGTACTTTTTCTAAACGTAGGGCTTCTTCAATGTAAAAATAACGTTATAGTCTTCATGTTTTTTGTGTGTAGTCCGTCTTTGCGTATTTTCTTTTTCTCTGGTTTTCAGTGAAAATGTCCTTACTTATTAAGAATAAATGTAAGGCTAAAATCAGGGTTAATTAGGATTTAATTCCTTTTAAAAAAATCATAAGACATGAATGTAAATCTTCTACAGCTAGTGATCTTTCACAAATCTTTATATCTAACCGGTCAAGGAGACTTAAAACACACTGTAAGCATGCTGGCAAACGGTGAACATTCACTGCACCTAACTGAGTGCTGAACACCAGAGGCCTGCAACACAGAGCCCACCTTTGCCATCAAGTGGTCAGAAAGTGAAATCTTCTGCACTGGGTCATCGCTCATTCTCTGCTGATTTCACTCATCAAATCAACATCGCCTCACCCACTATCGAACTCAACCACACACTTGTTCAATTTGTCTCCTTGTCGCATTCACATCCAGAGGTTGAAACTCTTGACTCCAGAGACTTAACTGGAAAGATGAGAGAGGAATCTGAGCCGTGGTTAATGGGCCGTGTCGAGCACAAACACACATATGCGCAAACACTCACACGCACACACACGCACACACACCTCTGTCCCTGCCAAACACACCTGAGTCTCCTTTAAAACAACGCATCAGCATTCAGCTGAGACACCAAAATGTCTCTGCAGCCATTAGATTACATCGCACAATGTATGTAACGACCGTCAGACAAAAGGAAAAGTGCATTTGTGTCCACAAGATTGGAAAAAAAGAAGAATACCTTTTGCAGTAGTTGGGATCCAGAATATTTTGCAGAGATGGATTTAATTTCTCCACCAAATGCTGAAGCCCATAGCTTTACACTAGAACAAAGTGCAGATAACAGTTTAGCCAAAAGTCTCCCATATTTTATAGAAACATGTGCATACAATTGTGAAATGAAATGCATAGAAAGGTAAGGGATTGAATTTAATAAATGAGCTTTTCTTCTGACATGATCAGTCAGAAGAGTATTGTCATGACCGGTGTCCCTGACCTTCACTCCCCTGAGAGAGGATTGCTTTCATTTTAATAATCTATACAGTAGTTATTAGCGCTTCTATTATATTTAAAATGTATATTGGGAAGGAAAACTACATTAATGAAGTTCATGCTTTAAAAATATGATAGATATGTAGTAAGCCCATGTGGAGTGTAAGTTGTCTAATATCTGCAGAGCCCATTATCGAAACAGATCAGATGAATTTGGAAATATAACCTTTTACTAAACTGTTTCTTTGAAAATAAAAGGGTTTCAGTTAGGTTCTGTTTTCTACTGGTTTTCTGAATCCTAATGTTTATGTAACATTGTGGATTTTAAACTTAACCAACCCTTCATAGACTTTGCAAGAAAAATATAATAGAACAGAAAAGAAAGTCTCTATTTTCTATATTTTGAATTGGAAGTGATACTGCTGATCTGTGCCGTTAATGACATAACATGTCTTGTGGGATATTATTAAAGATGTGTAATCTAGCCCTTTTGAGTTTGTGGTCAGAGTTTAAACATACAAACTCATGGCATGAATGTTATCCAGGGTGAGATTCACTTTTTGAATATGCATTCACATTTTAGACTTTTATTTTGTTGTTTCCATTGTTCTAGGAAGAAATAGGAAACATCGATAGGAAATCCTGCAAAGAAAAGTTCTCAGAGTAAAATATATTGTAATTTAACAAAGCTCACAATCTGACTGATACATCTGATGAGAAGAATGTGACTCACCGTCAGTTCATTATTGGTGTGAGATGTAAACAAATGCAAAATTGTGATTTCAATTGAACCCATTTAAAGGCATTCGACAAGTTTGTGAGAGTTATAAAAAATGACTTGCTCTTTATCAATTTGAATCAATATACGTTTAGAAAAAACTTACTTTAATGAAAGGTGCCTCTAAAAATGTTCCTTATGTCTATGAGATATGAAAGTGTTGGCCGAACACAGTGGAGCCCACGTAACACCTATTAATTATGACCTCGTTAGAAGTTTAATCAACATGCTCCATGTTTTATTTCTACATGTTCTGTGATTTGTTTTTTTACTCAGACGGCTTATTTGCTGAAATCCTTCCTCAACCAATAAGTGTTTAGACTGCATACGGCTTGTGTAGAGCATTATAGACAGGGTTAAACTAAACTGCACCAGGTGGTCATTTCTAGGCAAACGAATCAGATGCATTTAGAGGAAAAACATTCCTCTCCTTGTGGCATAACAGTTAAAACTTCCATACATTTATTAAAATTAAAAAGGCGATTTAAAAATGCTGAACTTCTTGTCTACACGTCGAGTGAATTCCATGTGAAACAAAGTTGCAGAGCTGCTTCTCACTCACACTGACAGAGGGATCCCTTGCTGGGACCCCGCCACCTCCACCACATTTAAGCCGACGAGGATCCAAAGCAAAAGGAAGCTGCTGCTGCTGCTGCTGCTGCTGCTGCTGCTGCTGCTGCTGCACGTGCCCGAGAACAGGATGCTCCAGCTCCCAAACATCTTCAGCTCCGGTCAAACAATATCTGTCGAGTAAAAATCCCGTCCCAGCACCTTACTGGACCCTGGTGCACCGTCTCCAGCCACGGCTCTGCCAGCACGTACCCTACTGTATCTGATGGAGGCGGGGGGGGGGGGGGGGGGGCAGAGAGAGAGAGAGAGAGAGAGAGAGAGAGAGAGAGAGAGAGAGAGAGAGAGAGAGAGAGAGAGAGAGAGAGAGAGAGAATAGTCTACTCCTTCGCCTTTCTCTGAAAAGGGAAATCCCCCAGTCGGAACTGTGCTGCAGGAATCACGGACCTTTTTATTCCTGGAAACGTTCCGTCTGCATGTTTGAAACAAAGACTGGAGGCAACATCGACCCTGATTCCTGGAGTCGAGAGGGGTTCCTCAGTTTCGCAGGTGTTCCAGCCACAGATCTACCGACATTTTTCTAATTGCATCACAAAATGTTGACGACCGCTGTGATTTTTAGTTCTTCTCTGCGACGCACTTTTCTCGTCTCGACTGCTCAGAAGTTGTAGCGTTTAACGCTGACGCTGCAGTATACTGTACACGCTCGATGTAACTACTGTATTGTCTCCCATCTCCACGCTGCACACACAGAAACCCTCGAAAGCGTGTGATTTGACATTACTGCAATGCTATTTCTTATGCATGATATTATAGATGAATAAGAATATGGAAGTTTAAAAAAGCAGTATACACAATAAGGGGAGATTCTGGACATAAAATGGCTCTCTGGGCGATAATGAGACTGCAGATGTTTGTTGGAGGCTTCCGCACTGCCAGCAGCATGAGAGAAAAACAACGTGCACACTGAGTTGAGATAATGAACATGTCTGATACAACCCACATGAGAGAGACACTGGTGGAAGTATTCAAATAATTTACCTTAGTAAAAGTACGGTATAAAGATAGTACATTTCATGTAAAAGCCCTGCACCAAAAACTATAAAAGTGTTTGTAACAACATGTTCCAACATGATTTGTTATTAATGCGTTAATATGCAGCCAACTTTAATTTGGTCGTTGGTCAAAGTGCCATTTCATCTGTGAAAACGGATGTTTTATAATTGTATGTATGTAAACTCTTAATCTGAAAAACACTTCTAACTCTTAAATACAAATATTTAACTTGTAGTAGAAGGATGAGGTATAAACCCCGACCCTTTTTTAGGCTTCTGCTTGAAAATGACATACCCAAACTAAAATGGGTGTGTCTCTGCAACCACCAGAGCTATTTGAATAATCTTGGTGTTAAAAAACAAGTATAATGTTGAATTTTGCTTAGATTTGTAAATATCAGTCTATGTGTTACTGGGTAAGAGTAAATGAAGATGACACACAGTGTGTAATGTAAAGTTTTCAGGTCCGCCTAGAAAAAAAGCACTTTTATCATGATTTGTACCTTGAAATGATGCATTTGCAAGCTCTAAACTTCTCCCAAATCCTAGCTCTAAGTTTTAACATAATTTTTGCATTGTTTTACTTTGATAAAGTGAAGCAGAACAAAATTAGAGAGGATTTAGTACAGAAAAAAGTCAGGCGAGGGCTCACATTTGGTCACATTTGGGGCTTATGTACCATTTGAATTGTATCATGTACCAAACTATATATTACACTTTTAGATTACTTATGACGATCAATACATCCAAATACATCATTTTTTAAAAATGAATTTGGAGTTTTTTTTAATGAATTATGAAAAAAGAAATTAAAAAAATTCTGATTTTTTAAATTTATTTTTTAATTCATAAAACAACCTATATTTTCCCTTTAAAATAAAACAAGCACACAAATGAACAATTATTAAACTGTGAAGCAAAGGTAAGCAGTATTCATGTTTCTGTGCTCTTTGGTTCATGGTTCTTTGGCGTCAAATGATTTTGAAGGCATGTGTGGAATCTGTGTGGAATTGTCTTGCTTCTGGACATCAGTTTTTTTCTGATAGCACCAAGCTAAGGGTTGGAAACGTGCTGATTTTGGGCTTTTTTTTATTCATACTTTTATGATTATCTTTCTTTCTGTTTGAATTTTTTTTAAATAGCTAACTGATTCTTGTAGCAAAGGCTTTGGTGTTTAATTTGATGTATAACATCTATATATTTTCTTGTGATGTATATGTTGTATTTGCAAAAAATACAAGAAGGATCCATATTAGGATCCTGTGGTTTTTAAAAGGCTAAACAATGAAAATACTCAAGTTCTGTAAAATACCTCAAAATGGTGAGTACAGCACTTGAGTAAATGTACTCAGTTACTTGCACCAGTGGAGAAGAAGTCAATAAAAATTTAAGCTGTTAACGTTGTGTATTTGTTTGTGAATACTGAAGTCTAATGATTCATCAATGACGTCACAGCGGACCACAGAGCATATTCAGGTAAAGAGACCGTAGAGGTGCAGTGAGTTAGCACGACTGAAGAAACAACTCGTAGAGCTTGAAGTAGGCTTTGAAGTTTCACTCAGTGTCATCAGTGCTTACTGAATAAAATAAGACTGGACGGTGTTCTCATCGTCTCCTCTAAATGCTGATTAGGAAGCGATAATGATGTCAATGCAGCAGGCGGGTTGATGCACCACCACCTCCACCACCACAGGAACCGTGTTTCCACTTGAAGCTTTTATTAGTTTGGTAATTGCATCGTACATCAAAGTTGTGAGGAGCCTGTACTGTCTGGACGTGCCGATAAGGTTCCTGCATGTTGGATGACGGACACTATCATCCAGTCTCTCTCACAACACAGCCTCCCTGAATGCTTTAATGAACTATCGACAACAAATATAGGCAGTTCTCTGTGCAATATATTGACGAAAGTCCATGCACCAGTATTAAGACACGACTGGTACTCATGCTGTAGTGTCCTTGAGCAAGGAATGTGTTACCTTCTTCTGGGTCTCAGCATCCTTAAAGCATCAGGATACAAACACAAGTTCAACTTGATTTTTTTTTCATTACTGCATTCAAATGGGTTCCAGCAGCAGCTTCTAACACACTTTAATTATCTTAAGGATGACTTGAAGAAAAAAATACTGCTTTTCATTTTAAAAGTTGAAGTACTGGACAAGATATCCTACCTCATTCAAAACGACATTCACACTGCGTGCTTTTCAGGTTTCCGTATGAGCTCGCGTAAATTTGCAGTCTTGGTCATGATTGGCTTCCGAGCTAGTTGTGATGTCACAAAGTCCTGCTGTACACGTCTTCCACTCAGATCAGATGTATCTGCTCTGTGGAGCTTAAACATGTCATTCAACACATTTTTGATTGGAGGGAGACTAGCTTCATAAATATCAAGGAGGAATGTACAAAGAGTTATATTTTAAGTTTTTCACTTTTTTCATATAAATACACTGTAAATAAAGCTTCGAGACTTAATCCTTAATCAAAACAGTATTTTGCTCGGATCAGAATAGTTTGCTCAGATCGGTCTGTTGTCATGCTTCATTTATTTATTCATTTATAGCTCTTTGAGGAGTTATCCAGGTTGACTCGATGTAAGTTAATCTTCAACCTTGGAAATAGAAATTTGACAAAACAATTTGAATTCAATAATCACGATGCAGTTTTCTGTAAGTTGAGAAAATATACAGGGGAAAAGCTTGATATCAAGACATACATCTTTATAATAGGTGCCAGACTGCTGTTGAACTCTCAACCCAAACAGTTGTAATCTCTGTCTTGACTTGAGTGGATGTAAACCTCTTAGAGGGTTAAACATCGGACACCTGTCATGTTCAGTCTTGAGGCTTAACCTCACCTCAGGTCTTCAGAGGCCACGGGATAATTTATTTCAGACCACCTACAACTGTCAACTTATTCTCATCCTGAAGTGAAGTGTTCCTGCAGAAAGATTACATCTCCTCTTAATGTTCCATGTGTTGTTTACTGGTCTTACTCGTGTACAGAGCCATTGTCATCTTGCAAGCTTTAATGCCTTGATACTTATGTCTAACTCAACATCACTTTGACTCAGTGTTTGATAACATGCTTATTAGAAATGTATTCATCGCACAGAGCAGTGAGTCTATTCTCCATTGTGGACACAATTAAGAGCTTATGGGATTAAATGCTCACTGCAGGAACACAGACTTGTTCTTTAGCTGACATTCCGGAATGGAACCTTGACATTCCAGAACAACAACATTGTCTGTCAGACAAAAATGAAAGTGAACTCTGAAATGAAAGTGAACGATCCAGAGATGCATCAATAGAATAGCTTTTATATTTCGTTTACATTGTTGTTTAGCAGATGAGTCAGTCATCTTTAGACCTAACCATGTTGGTCTAATGTCAGCTGTATGAGGTGAATGGGTTTGATGTTTCTATCATTATAATCTCTCGTTGGCTGTGTGGTACATCACGATGACATTTTAAGACCCAAGCTATACGAGCAAGTAAATCTTTCCCACATACTGATTTAATAAAACAAACTTTTAAACTTTAAATCTGACAAAGACACTATGTCGGGGCTTCTTCTACTTATGTCTATTTAATTAAAATAATTTACATGCTTCAGTAGGAATTAAGCAAGTGTCCACCAAAGTACATCCAAGTGTCAATTCATAAATATTGTTGTTTGGACGGCAGGTCTAAATCAATTAATTTGATAGTCATTTTCCACATTTGGGTTAAATACAAAAACATTTCAAAGGAGGAGGATTATTGTTAAAAAAAATGTGTTTTCATAAACGTTCTACCTTTTCTCATCTTTTTGAGTCTTGATGACTGTAACTCTCTTCATTTGGAAGTCTCTCACCGGCAGCTTGTCCACAATGGCAGATCACAAAACTACATGATCCCTTTTATTTAAATGGAAACAAGATTGTTTACCTTTTTTTTGTAATGTTCTTGAATGATTTTGTAAAGCCGTTCGGTAAACATATCTTGTTACATATGTTATAAATAAGTTGACCTGACCGTCGATTAAACTTTCTCTGACCCCGGGTTTATAAGGAAAGCAAAGGCGACCAAAGACAAAAAATGGAGAGAGGGAGAGAGAGAGAGAGAGAGAGAGAGAGAGAGAGAGAGAGAGAGAGAGAACAAAAAAGAGATTATCAGCCCTAATCAATATTTACTGAATTTACAGACTACTCTGAGCATTTATTTTTTTGCATTTGCTCAGAGGACTGATCCTGGCGAGGAGGCTATTTCAGTGACTTTACAATCAAGTAAAAGGTGAGGGATCAAGGATCATCATTTGGAGGAATTACTCTTTGTTAAATCCAGATCTGGGAGGACTTATGCTTAGCTATCTCAGCTGTCACACTCCAGTAGTGAGCGATTGTACACCCGGAGACTCTGGGACTATTCCTGACCACTCTTTTAAAGCGTTGCGTCCATGCAACCATCAGTTTATTTCTTAAATGCGTCCTCCTATGTGGGTCCATATGGGGAACCCGCTCTGTCACGCACTGGCTTCATCATCCTCTCTATCATTATGGCCATTTTTACCGGTCCGGCCATCATACTCAACTCTACGGTGATCATTGTGTCCCTCATGCACAAGCAGCTGAGGCAGCCACTCAACTTCGCTCTGGTGAACATGGCTGTGGCGGACCTGGGCACAGCCATGACCGGAGGGGTGCTATCTGTGGTCAACAACGCCCAGGGGTACTTCTCCCTGGGAAGAACCGGCTGTGTGATGGAGGGCTTTTCAGTGGCCTTGTTTGGTGAGTGTAAAGAGCAGCACAGTATAGGTGTCATGCATATTCTTTCCCCTGTAAAAGGACATTTTAGTTCAACAAACATTTAAAAGGATGACACATTTCATCACTGTGTTGACATCATTTTCATTTAACCATAGGACCATATTTACTCATATGTTTCAGATAGCA
Organism: Clinocottus analis; assembly: GCF_023055335.1. Classification (NCBI taxonomy): domain Eukaryota; kingdom Metazoa; phylum Chordata; class Actinopteri; order Perciformes; family Cottidae; genus Clinocottus; species Clinocottus analis. The sequence continues at coordinate 16,642 of NW_027175983.1, forward strand.
GGCACTTCCCTGCTTCTCCCACGTGTCTCCCTAACTTTGCCTGCCCTTGCTTTTCGCAGGCATTACATCTCTCTGTACAGTGGCTCTGATCGCAGTGGAGAGGATGTTTGTCGTGTGTAAGCCGTTGGGACAGATCGTTTTCCAGAAAAAGCATGCATTCGGAGGAATTGCTTTATCCTGGTTGTGGTCCCTCACTTGGAACTTACCTCCCCTGTTTGGCTGGGGCAGGTATGAGCTAGAGGGCGTCGGGACGTCCTGCGCCCCTGACTGGCACAACAGGGACCCTCAAAACGTCTCCTACATCCTGGCTTACTTTGCTGTGTGCTTTGCAGTTCCCTTTGCCCTTATCTTGGCATCCTACGGAAAGCTTATGTGGACATTACACCAGGTGAGCATTTATAAATGTGAATTTGTCACAAGCACTGGTGGAAAGTATCTTCTGTAAAAACATACACGTACTGTACTTAATTAAAATTTAAGGTGCAATAAAACTTTTGTATCCAATAAATGTATCTGACATCTGTAGTAACTTACATTATTGGAAAAACCTGCAATTCCCAACACCAGCTGCCCCTCAAATTAGATGTCAATTAATACAAATCAAAAAATAAAAAAAATAAAATAAAATCCGACTTTTGATTCCTCAAAAAAAGAAAGAGAAAAGTGACACACATAAAAAAGAAAGAGAAAAGTGACACACAAAAAGAAAAACATGTTTTGTTGCAGACCTTACAGGGTGGCAGAACCCTGACATTTTACTATAATTAAAGCATGTTTTACATCCACGATTCATCATGTTGTATCGCGATGTGCAGCGATGGTACGAGTCGTGTGAATACACCAGTGGCCTCGACTATTTAAAACAATATCCTGTGTTACAGGTGTCAAAGATGGCCTGTCTGGCAGACGGTGCAGTAGCTAAAGGAGAGATGAAGGTGGCATCTATGGTGGTTCTGATGGTCCTGACGTTCCTGATCAGCTGGTTGCCCTACGCCAGCCTGGCCATGCTGGTGGTGTACAACCCGGATGTGGAGGTTCACCCGTTGGTGGGCACAGTGCCTGTTTATCTGGCCAAGAGCAGCACTGTGTTCAATCCCGTCATCTACATCTACCTCAACAAACAAGTAATAGAGCACTGCATAGAAATAACAACAGGATTTAACATGTAGGAAAAGCTTGCTGTGAATCAGCACCATCTAGTGGTATTGATGGACAGTATGACTCGTTGTAGGATATAAGACATAACACATGTTTATCCAATAACACCTCTTTAATTCTCCCATACTATAATCTATTTTTTAATGGAATTCCCGTATTCTTATTTTTTCATGACTAACAAAAAAATTGCTAATACGTTTCTCTATTATTACGAAAGTATTTTGAGTCTTCTAAACACTTTTTACTTTTAATAAATGGTGTATAACACACTATGATGTAGTTATAAGCAGGTATAAAGAAATATTAATTTGTTTATTAATGAACTTTACAGTCATAATTGTTGAACCATTAATAAACACTTTATACACTGCTTATAAAATCTAAAAAGGGTGAGTTAAAGAAAACATTTTTAATCTTTTAAGTTGTAGTTTATTCAACAATTTATGTATTTCAATAATATATTAAAAAATATTATTAAATAGCACATACAACATATATGATTTTGATGTATTTCATGTGCACAATGATACACCTTAAACTGGCAACTGAATGTCAATAAATTAAAGTAGAGACAGTATTTTTTGTCTGAGTAAAACCTTTTACGCTGTGGCTCATTTTGCTTTCTACAGTTTCGTAAGTACGCAGTGCCCTTCCTGCTGTGTGGGAAAGAGCCCCAGGAGGACGACGAGGCCTCAGAGGCAGCAACGACTGTGGAGATTGCCACCAGCAAAGTGTCTCCTGCTTGAAATGTATATACATCTGTTGCATGTTTAGGTGTTTAAAAACGGTGAATATTTGTGATTTTATAAGTGATATGAGGATCTCTTTTTCTTTTTTAATTTTTCTTTGAACAGTCTTTTTTAATAGTGTGTGCATGTATATATTATGTTGTGTGATTCTTGAGCTACTCGGACCCTGAATTTGCCTTCGGGGATCAATAAAGTAATTATCTATCCATCTATCCATCAATCTATCCATCCATCCATCCATCCATCCATCCACCTATCTATCTATCCACCTATCTATCTATCTATCTATCTATCTATCTATCTATCTATCTATCTATCTATCTATCTATCTATCTATCTATCTATCTATCCATCTATCTATCTATCTATCTATCTATCTCTTTAATTTCCATGGTACAGACTTGCTGTAGTGACCAGTGTCTCTAAAAGGGCAGAATACAAATGAACCACAACAGTAATTCAGCATAAGTTTATTCAATGATGATCAATAGAAAATAAAATATCAGTATTGATTCAAATAAAGTCAAGGCCAAAATTAAATGAAAAATACAAAATATGTATCGATAAAAAACCCAGAAGGTCATAGTAAAGCATTTGCTACTAAGATAAATTATGTTTACTGAATAAAAACATTAAGGAGCAAATATCAAGACTTTCAAGTAGAGAACATTACCATGGGTCTTTCCATACTTTTTTTTTACATTTTCTTTTAAACATATTTTACATTATCGTCTATTTTAATACAGCTTTCAGAACATTAATAGTTGTAATAGTAATTATAATCATAACAATATGAAGAAAACTAATAGAAACGTTCAAATCAATATGTGTTTCTCTGTAAACTGGTACTTTACCATTTTATTTTTTCTCTACCTGCGAACAGAGAAACATTGCACCTTGAAAATATTTTTTGTAATACTCTTTCATTCCCAGCATTGTAAGGTGAGGTGTAAATGACAAATATAGATTCCACTAAACCATACACACATCCACAAAAAGTACAAAAATGTCTCACCTTAATACACAAATCTGT
>NW_027175984.1:0-19558 GCF_023055335.1 Clinocottus analis
CGTGACTAGTGACACAGGATAGTAATGACTAACATGACTCGAGACTCATGTGACTAGTGACACAGGATCGTAATGACTCACGTGACTAGAGACACACGTGACTCGAGACTCACGTGACTAGTGACACAGGATAGTAATGACTAACATGACTCGAGACTCATGTGACTAGTGACACAGGATCTAGATGACTCGAGGGACTAGCGGACCGCCTGACTTAAGGGAGCAGGATACTAACCAGTGAAGTGACATAATAAGTCAGCGCTGGCTTGAGCGGCGGCCTTCAGGGTGAAACTGGACTAGGATGGATTATTAGAAAGCCCTGGCGTCCTGAACGAGCTTTGTAATTTGACGTGTTGGAAGAGGGAACGGGTCGTTAAATCATGTCTTACATGCTTAAAGATGAACGTTGGCGGCTGCCATTAAACCAGAAGAAGATGGCTGAACATGGTGTAAGTAGAGGAGCCCTGGTCAAATCTCAAACAATGGAAAACCATGTGGGAAATGGGAGCCTTATATTTGCTTCATGTATTAATTTGAGGAACACCAGGATCTCCTCATCGCGCCACATGGTGTTGATGGTCACACTGGTGAAGAGGATGGAAGCACAGCTGAGGGGAGAAAAGCATCTTTGGATGACGTGAACTTAGGACGTCCATCTTCAGCGCCACAACACAACTTCATCTCCTGCTGAAATTTGGTATAAGTAATGATCCTGAGGTAAAAGGCCTAAACCAAACATTCAGATCATGTATTTGTCACTGCTTTTGTATTGTTGTGCTGTTTTGACGCTGTTCTGATGACATGATGAAAGACTAAAACCATGTTTTGATAAACTGGCCTCTTGGTAGCCGGCAGTTTTCACAACAAAACACTGGATTACTTCAAGAACGCTCTTATTTATTGCTAACTGTCTTAGCATGTGAGGTATACGGGGATACATGTGTTATAATATCTCAAAGTTTTTTTGGCGAGTGAGACAGTACTGTAGTCATTTGTCCTTCTGAGCAAAAAGAATGAACAAAAGCTGGCTTAATAAAAAATAACTCACTATTGAATGCAGCCAATCACTTAATAGCGTTGGAATCGTCTTTCTTGTCCGTGTCGCACTCACCAGGCAGAACATTGGACCTCATGCAAGAACAGTTTGAAGTTCTTATCTTAACTTTCTCACACTTTTTTTTGTACGGTGAACGTGAACTAAAACGTGGAGACACATCGGATTCAGGAAACTCTTAAGTTTAGATAACTGACACTCATACACATGACGTGTGCACGTTAAGCGTGCGTTCGTTGAAATTGCAAATAAACGTAATCAATGAACCAGTTGTACCAAAAAAGGTCCTGTGAGTCCCAAGTCCTGATTTCACGGATCTATGGTCCTTCATCATAAAGTATAATTTTTAACTACAGCAATAGCAGAATTGATTATTTCACATGAGCCGCTCAACCAATCAAACATTGTGGTCGTCGCAAAGATTAAATTCCAAATGTAAGTTTGACTAAATCACTCAAACAAGCCATTTGAGAATCTGTTTGTGTTTCTTGAATGAAGCCCAATGAGTTTCACAGAACTTCTTCTATCAAAAACAACATCCCAAGATCACAGAACTATGGTTATTAATTGTGAATTCATAATGAATGTATGGCTTCTTGCATCATAGTTACTCACCGTGTGTATCTGATGCTCTACTGGTTGGTCAAATATGAACACCCCATCATTCTAATAAAGATAAACGACTATCTTGTCTGAAAAATGTGACGACTGATGAAATAATCGCTGATCTGTCCGATCATCATTAGACAGATGCTCATGCTTATGTAATAACATGAACGCAACAGCTCAGCATCATTTTTTAGTGATTTAAAAGACTGACAGAGACGCAGCGGATTGAAAAACATAATGCAGTTCAGAAAACATAAATAACGAACAGTTTCCTGGGATGAATCAATGAGTTGTAATTAGGAAAAGGTGTGCTCACTTACTGTTTCCATGAACTGTATTTACGGTCTGTGATGCTCTACTTCAGGGGGGTCAAACATACTTTTTTAAAAGAACCAAATTAGCAGAGCTGGGATTCAAACCTCTGACCGCCTGCTTATAAGACGGACATACAAACCATTGATCCACAACCACTGATGTGAGCTCTAATATTAATGTTAGAAGTCGTTAAACATGGATGACGTCATGAAAGTGGCGTCACAACCGTGTCACACAGCGAGGGAACCTGCAGAGGAGAGCAGGCAGATAACCAGAGGACTGATGTCTGAATGTTTGCTCTGTTTATTGTTGAAAGACCTTAAAATAGAGTTTATCATCTAAAAACCTTCACCAATGATTTAAACAAAGAGAAACATTGTTGTTAATTATGCGTTATTATGCTGTGATTTTACTGGTCCGGCCCACTAGAGATCACAATGTGCAGCATGTGGCTCCTTCACTAAAACGAGTTTGACCCCCCTGACCTACTTAGCTTTAAGATATTGTCATGAGATACAGACTCGTAGGGCCACATTTTGTAGGATGAACTGTTCCTGTGCAGGGTGGTCACCTGTCAGTCTGGTGCGGAGGAGGAGGACCAGCTCTACCTGGCCATGTGTGTCTACCAGCATCCCACCTCAGTCACAGAATGAACTGTTTCTGTTTAAATTGCAGCCAGGCATGTGTGTATTTAGAGTTTTATGAACGGTCATATTTCACTGCTTATTAATTCACTCCCTTTGGCAATTCACTGCAGTTGGTCTTGAGAGCACTTACAGTGTTTTAAGAAGATGAATAAATCAGTATGAAAACAAGTCCAATGCATTTAAGGTACGCTGTGTAAGATCTGGTCACGTGCTCCATAGAACCAGGGCTCAGCATGTTTCCTCTTCACTGCGTCCAGATCTGAAGTTACATGTATGAACGTGGTGACTGTGATGCTGCGCTCAGTGTGTGTCTGTGGATCAGCAGCTACAGACAGTACACATGGTGTTACCCATGGTATCACAGGTACACATGGTATTACACATGGTGTTACAGGTACACATGGTATTACACATGGTATTACAGGTACACATGGTGTTACACATGGTGTTACAGGTACACATGGTATTACACATGGTATTACAGGTGCACATGGTGTTACAGGCACACATGGTATTACACATGGTATTACAGGTACACATGGTGTTACAGGCACACATGGTGTTACACATGGTATTACAGGTACACATGGTATTAGACATGGTATTACAGGTACACATGGTGTTACAGGTACACGTGGTGTTACAGGTACACATGGTATTACAGGCGCACATTGTATTACACATGGTATTACATGTACACATGGTATTACACATGGTATTACAGGTACACATGGTGTTACAGGTACACATGGTGTTACAGGTACACGTGGTGTTACAGGTACACATGGTATTACAGGCGCACATTGTATTACACATGGTATTACATGTACACATGGTATTACACATGGTATTACAGGTACACATGGTGTTACAGGTACACATGGTGTTACAGGTACACATGGTATTACAGGTACACATGGTGTTACAGGTACACATGGTGTTACAGGTACACATGGTGTTGACCTCTCTGCAACACAGACGTCTCTGACATGACGTCACTTCAACTTCTTCACATTCTGTTGATGTCAGTTTACTATTTAAATTTCTAAATTTCTAAATTCTGGCCACACCTTACACATTGCACCTTTAAGGAGGTAAAAGATAGCAGCTAAATGTCATGTTTTCTGAAATGTCGTGTTTTGTGAACGCTGTGAATTCTGCAATGTTGTGGTGTCAAAAAGAGGATGTTTGTTTTATTTACTTCTATCCATAATTATTTTAATAACCACTTACCCAGCAGAGGGTTAGACATATTGGATTCCAGCCGAGGATCACATTGTTTTCTGACATTTTCCTTTACGCCTCAGGACCGCTGCACTTTTCAGTGAAAAGACCCTCAGTAAACGCACGGAAAGTAACTGGCATGCACACTTGAACATTTAACATCATGAGGTGGTACAAATTGTTAAAATTATCCTTGTAAACTGTAAAATATATTTTAAAAAATTGAGTCATTTGTAAAAAAAAAAATACTCATGGATTTTTATTATATTAGAGTGACATTTAAAATATACTGGTTGTGCTAATGTATTGTAACAATGTAAGGTATTTATTAAAACATTACAATTATTGTATATATAAGTGTAGCCACCAAACTGCAACATGTCTAATTCATTCAAACACAGCCACGCATGGTTCTACACCACAGGCTGTATTCACAATGGGTACGTGAACATTGCGCAACTGAAAACTTGCAAACATTTGATTGATAATATTGGATATCCACAGTAAAGTTGTGCTCATACATACTGTCACAATATGTACATTTATCAAATTTATACCTTTCTTTGGAAGCTGTTCCTTATTAAACACCAAGCTTGTGATTGAACTGTTCTGAAGGCCTTTCACTGTCAGCACTCATGAGCTGCTGCTGACATTAATGAATGTTACAATGGATCTATCAGGGTATATTAAATGTTATTCTGATGAACTAAGTATGCCTTTGATTTAGAAACATTTCCATTTTGACAGTTCTTTCTGCCGGTAGTTTTCCAGGGCGATGTTTCAGGTTTTAAACCCACCATTGGAATGCTAAATGGATATATCATGAAATTGCTTGGGAGGGTTTTCAGTAGGGTGTTGACAACTGGTTGTTTCAAAGACTCCAATCTTGCCACACACCAGGGCTGATGGGGAGAATGCCTTTCCAATTCAGCCTTTTTAGATTTGCTCATCACACGGGCAAACTGCTGACAGCGAGCTCGCTAAAAATCTTGTATTTCTTGTTCAAAACAGTGACCATTTCTACAGCGTTGGTGTGTGGTGATTGGGGATAATTAGGGTTGAACTGATCTCTTGCTTAGAGCCTTGAGGGTCTAGAATATTCCCCTGAATTAAACCTTCAAATCAACGCATAAACATATAAGCTGTTTTTTTAGTACCTGTTTTAACATCATACACCAACACCAATATGTGATGATGTCACAGGCTCAGAATTAACACTCTCTGGCCCAGACTTGTGCAACACATTCAATTATAGGGGTCACCTTCACAAAGCCTATTAATAACACTGGTGAGCAACAGTGTTGATATCATTGTTTGGCGTTTAATCAATGTGCATCAACTGTAATAACCGTAATATATAGTTCTGCTCTAGACCTCTCATAACACCTACAGTGCAGAAATGAACATGTGTGTGTGCACTGCACCTATACTTAACAACATCTATCTAAAAAATAAAAAGATTCAACACATATTCACATATGTACTAGTACAATTATGTATTCCCCACACAATTCTTCTATTAGCTGCTTTTACAGGAGTGCATCTATGTTTCCTTAGCCTTATGTTCCCTCTGCTCTGTTCCCTCAGCCCTTGTTCCCTCTACTCCCTCAGCCCTATGTTCCCTCTGCTCTGTTCCCTCAGCCCTATGTTCCCTCAGCCCTATGTTCCCTCAGCCCTATGTTACCTCAGCCCTATGTTCCCTCTGCTCTGTTCCCTCAGCCCTTGTTCCCTCTACTCCCACAGCCCTATGTTCCCTCTGCTCTGTTACGTCAGCCCTATGTTCCCTCAGCCCTATGTTCCCTCAGCCCTATGTTCCCTCAGCTCTATGTTCCCTCAGCCCTATGTTCCCTCAGCCCTATGTTCCCTCATCCCTATGTTCCCTCTGCTCTGTTCCCTCTGCTCTGTTCCCTCAGCCCTATGTTCCCTCAGCTCTATGTTCCCTCAGCTCTATGTTCCCTCAGCCCTATGTTCCCTCAGCTCTATGTTCCCTCAGCTCTATGTTCCCTCAGCCCTATGTTCCCTCAGCTCTATGTTCCCTCAGCCCTATGTTACCTCAGCGCGATGTTCCCTGAGCTCTATGTTCCCTCAGCCCTATGTTACCTCAGCCCTATGTTCCCTCTGCTCTGTTCCCTCTGCTCTGTTCCCTCAGCTCTGTTCCCTAAGCCCTATGTTCCCTCAGCCCTATGTTCCCTCAGCCCTATGTTCCCTCAGCCCTATGTTCCCTCAGCCCTATGTTCCCTCTGCTCTGTTCCCTCAGCCCTATGTTCCCTCAGCCCTATGTTCCCTCTGCTCTGTTCCCTCAGCCCTATGTTCCCTCTGCTCTGTTCCCTCAGCCCTATGTTCCCTCTGCTCTGTTCCCTCAGCCCTATGTTCCCTCTGCTCTGTTCCCTCAGCCCTATGTTCCCTCAGCCCTATGTTCCCTCTGCTCTGTTCCCTCAGCCCTATGTTCCCTCAGCCCTATGTTCCCTCTGCTCTGTTCCCTCAGCCCTATGTTCCCTCAGCCCTATGTTCCCTCTGCTCTGTTCCCTCAGCCCTATGTTCCCTCAGCCCTATGTTCCCTCTGCTCTGTTCCCTCAGCCCTATGTTCCCTCAGCCCTATGTTCCCTCAGCCCTATGTTCCCTCTGCTCTGTTCCCTCAGCCCTATGTTCCTTGAGCTCTATGTTCCAGGAGCCCAATGTTTCTTCAAACTCATGTTATCCCACCCTACATTAACTCAACCCTATGTTCCCTCATCTTTATATTCCCAGGTCCTAATTTTTCCAAAAAGGTGTCTTATTGACGCTCCAGGAGGCGTTTTTTTTTGTAGAATCTGGTTTATACCATTCTGGATGTTCATAGTTACCATCAAAATATCTTTTAAAAGTGTTTTTTTTTTGCAGATATACATTTTTTTCCAAGACTTTGCTGAACAAATACATACAATAACACAAGTATTGTAATTAATTTGGGGTTCCTACGATGACTCAAACAGGGAAAAACACTCAAACAGGAAAGGAGGTCTGGAGACAACGTTGGTTGCACAGTTTTCGAAAAAGAAAAAGAAACATGCACTTTTATTAATCTCCTTGGGGAAATTCTTCTCTGCGTTTGAAGGAGTAGTGCCCTGTGAGGCGATGGGTTAAAATATGTTTTTCCTTCAAAAAATAATTGGAAACTTTATTTGCCTGCTGATACGGAAACTTCCTTCTGTTCCTCTTTTTTAACCGAGGATGAAGACCGACCCAGCTTTTCAAGAACAGCGTTCCTTAATTTCATTGTCTTCTGTCTCAGATCAGGTGGTTAACTTTCACACTGATCTGTAGCTTTAGCTTTTAGCTTTATCCTGTTTGCATTGTTGAATTGTTTGACTTCCTAATTATAAGCCTTCTGATGTTTCTCCCTGAAACCACTTTTTTGTCTTTACAGAATGTGATATTTCTTCAGTGAGTGCAGTCGGTGACAGAGTGGGCTGCACGGCAGCGCTCACAGATTGACAGAGGAGAAGCAGGGGGGCGGATCCGAGTCAAGGGTCAATTGCAGCAATTAGCATTTTACCAGACTTTATTTCGGAATTCTTTGCACTCATCTAAATAAAGCAATCAGCAACCATTGTGGCTTTCTTTTGATAGGCCACACGGTCATTACAGTCGCCATAATTCCCCCTCGACAGCGCGCCACTTTTTCTGTCATAGGTCTAATTACTAAATCATAGACAAAAGAAATCATAGCATATTCATTACTACAGTACACGCTACGCTTTACATCTTATTCTCTCTCTCTCTTTCTCAGTCTCTAGCTATATATCATTCTTGCAGTATCAATTAGCTATTTTTTTAACATTAATACTATCTATCTTCTGTTTAAGCTCCATCCACTTCCACTTTAAACACTGCACACTCCTCGTACATCCCTAAAGAGTGCAGAGCATTTGCATGGTTTTCTTTTCGCAGGAGAAAAAGAGATGCAAATGTGTTCTATGCATGAAAAAGTCCCTTTAAGAGCCAGTGAGGCACAACCTACAGCCCTGGGAAGGAAGCTGATCGAGTGTGATGTTGCTTAACGTTCTGAAAGCTTCCGACAGCATCTCATGGCCCTTAATGTGGAACTGCAGAAAGACACAAACAGGTGCCCATGAATATGTATCACCTGGATACACAAGCTTTATGCAAAAAGGAGAAGCTACTCCCTCTCTGATTTATAAGTCGGTAGCAACAGTCATCACACGAGCTGGGATTCATTCCCAAATAGAAAATACTGACATTTTCCCCGACCTGGTTAACAGGAGCCTTCGACGTTCAGTTTTGTTCAGTTCTTTTTGTGTGTGTTATTTTTTAAGTGAAGCAGTATCTGTCACAGTATGTTTGCTTTTTTAGTTTGAAAACGCACAATTTCACATTTTCTGATAACTGGAGGAAAGCTCAAGGACTGTAATTGGGAAAACATATTCTCTGATAAACACAAACAATGATCTTTCACAGCAATGGAATTCCATGAAAAACCAAAACCAACAATGTGTTAGTCCTTCTGTTATTTGTTTTGGCTTCCACCCTGCTCTGTGGCTCCTCGCTCCAAGCCCATTTGTCAATGCTGAAGATAGATATCAGTTTAATATTTGGAATATTCATTTATTTTTTTTTCATTTGGTGATTTCCAAAACAACTTGTCCCCAACCGTTCTTTGTTTGGGACTTTTCAGAGGGCCACAGTTTGTGCTCTACTGGGTATTTTGGGCAGTAGGACGGTGGATTCAAATAAACTACAGTGTGTGTGTTCACGGTAATGAAGGAAGATGCTCTTCAGTGCAACGGTGTGGCTCACTGGTGAGTTTTAATAGTTGTTTGACAACAATAGAGGCACAGAAAAAGAAGATATAAAACATTTGGATACACACATAATACTGAGAAGAGGTCAAAGGTCATTGTGCAGGAGTCAGTGGGCTGGACATTCACATCCGACCCAGAGGGGGGTCAAACTCATGTTAGTGACGAGGCCACATGCTGCACATTGTGATCTCTAGTGGGCCGGACCAGTAAAATCACAGCATAATAACACATAATTAACGACAACATTTCTCTTTGTTTGAATCATTGGTGAAGGTTTTTAGATGATAAACTCTATTTTAAGGTCTTTCAACAATAAACATAAAGACCAAACATTCAGACATCAGTCCTCTGTTTATCGGCCTGGCTCTCCTCTGCAGGTTCCCTCGCTGTGTGACGACACTTTCATGACGTGATCCATGTTTAACATTGCAACACAATGTAATATCTCTAGTAATATCAGCGCTCACGTCATTTGTGACTGTGGATCAGTGGTTAGCATGTCCGTTATACGAGCAGAGGTTTAAATCACAGCTCTGCTAGTTTTATATATATATATATATATATATATATATATATATACATATATATATATATATATATATATATATATATATATATATATATATATATATATATATACATATATATATATATATATATATATATATATATATATATATACAGAATATATCTGTATAAATATATGTATATGTATATATATGTATAAATATATATATATATATATATAGAAGAAGAAAATATATATATATATAAATATATATACATATACATATATATGTGTGTGTGTATATATATACATATATATATATATATGTATATATATATATATATATATATATATATATATATTTTTTCTTCTTCTGTATGTTTCTGTATGTTTGACACACCTGCAACAGACCAACAACCAAGAAACAAACCAAAGTCAACAACAAACATTTCTAAAACAATTAAATATTTGATTCAAAACTGAAGTAATTCTTGTGAACAGTCATAACTAACTAAAACTATCACTAACATACGGCAGCTGAAATCTCTATTCAGATCCAACTTGACCTGACACTCGAGTTTGGATGCATGCCAGCTGCAATTTGAATGAGTTGTCTGTTAGGACGGTTTGGGATTTCCATAGATAGAAAAAAGGAAGAAGACGATTGTGAGTGGAAAGAGAGGGAGGGCCGTCGCGTGTTGGGAAACACAAAGATGTCACATGGCATGCTGTTTAACTGCACATTTCTGTCTTTGTTTGAATTCATTCAGTTTACTTGAAGGGTAAACTATTACTAGCTGTGTGTGTGTGATGTGTTTCACCTGTCCACGTGAGCTCAGAGGGAAAACGTTTGTACTTCACTCTATTTATCTGGCGGCTTTAGTAAAACAAATTACTTCAAGTTTGCACGCCAAAGATATGACGATATTGAATTAATGGAGAAAATAATCAGCAGATGAATGCATAAAGAACATGATCATTAGCTGCAGCGGTTCAAAGTGAGCTTCGGCTCAACATAAAAGCTCTGCTTTTAGTTGAATGCATGAGTAATAATAATTTTATGATGATATATATATATATATATATATATATATATATATATATATATATATATATATATATATATATATATATATATATATATATATATTACAGTCACATGGGACAGTGTTCTATTGTAACTACATGAGTACTTCTACTGAGGTAAAGGACCTAAATACCTCCACAACCAGTAAACTGAATCTGCATTCTCAACTGTAAAAGTGAACAGGTCACTAAAGTGCAACTGAACTGGACTGTGACAGTTTGTTGCCCCCTAATGAAAGCAACACACTTAATGAAAGCAATTCAACTGTGGTTTCATATATTTATAGAAGGACTGTAAACTGATATGTAATCCTGTAGTATCCATTGTCGGAGCATGTGGTCAATGGGGATACAAACGTTCTTCTCCATAAAGTATTTACTGTGTGTTTCCAATTCAAACCCTGGATGGATGCTGTTGCTGTTCTTTCTCCCAATAGGAAGAGACTCCTGCAGTTTGAACCTGTGACGTGTGTGTGCGCCTCTGAGGCGGCAGCTGCCCTGGATTAGTTCCTTCCTCTGGATCAAGCTGGTCTGCTGATGAGTTCATGTGCTGCCGTAGCACTGGAATACTCTCCGGGAGGGTTTGACGTGAACTGTCTGAACTACTGAAATACAATACAAGTTGAAATTAGATTCAAAAAGTGCTGTTATGCGTGCTTTGCATGAATAAATGTGCTCAATTAAAGCTGTTGTGGTCCCACAGCAAGACTCACTTGTGTTTGAAGTTTGCCTGTTCTTCTGTCCATGTTGGGAGTTCTTTCTTCTTCTTTTAGATGTGACTGTTAATCAGTGCTGGTTGAAATAATGGCATTAGACAAATACATTTGTTTACAAATCACTGAAATGTCTTTATTTCCCTCCTTTTTAGGAGGACTGAATTACAAGATAAAAAAGCCCTTATAAGAAAGCTAGTTGCTCTTACAACCTCATCACAAAGTTTCCAGCAGAACTTCCCCTATCGGATATTAGATGTTTAGTAAAGAAAACATATATTCTTTATTTGTGAGGGCAAAGACTTAGTAAGGTACCTGTGTAATTTGACACAAGTTGTAACCCATAACAAAGTATATAAGCATATACATTATATGGACTATTATGGACTTTGGGGCTATTATGGACTTCAGTGAATCATTGTGCCCATAAGGGACATTGTTTATAGCTGAATACATGTATCAATCCACAAACATGACGTATATGTATTTATAAATCCTTAATAAGAATAATTTGTGGTAAAACCTGTGAAAAACCCTAATAGTTGGAAAATACCTTACCTTAGTGTAGCTTAGAATTGCTGTGTTCTATCCCTAAAGGTGCGATATATTTTGACAATGTTATCTTCGATTATTTATTCATCATCATAATTAGTTAATTCAAACATTAAATTGGACAGTAACGTACCTTTTCATCCTGTATTTGAAGTAATGTACACCCACAGTGCCTGTTCAGTATTTTATTTAAAACGTTAAGGGTTATATATGTAAAACGCATTGTATTAAGTTTACTCATAACTTCTATTAAGTTGCTCTTAATATTTATTTTTTAGTAATAAATTAAGGTTGTTTCTGTTATAATGTCCTGTCGTGCTGTAATTTCCCAGCAGCCCTGAAGGCAGCATGAAGTGTGTCGCTCCAGCCGCCAGTGCCCTGGGCTCTACTTCCTGTGCCGTAACTTCACTGTACACAACACGGGCGGGCAGCGTTCACTGTCGAGGCAGCTCCCACCTGATGAACACGAAACCGTAAGTGTTTGTGTGCTTGAAAAGCCGTACTTGACCAACACAACTGCACCGTTGTTCTGCTAGCTTAACGATAACAGGCCCGTATCTGTCCACGAGCGCGGAAGCCTCTCGCGCTCGCGTTAAACTGGACGTTGGTGACCTGTGGAGGTCCGGGTCCGCGGCACGGACCGGTCTGTTGTCTCTGTTGAGGATATTTACCGTAAACCAGTTACACTGGCTCTTCAGCTATAGGTTAGCATAGCATATAGATGGTAAATACTGGACTGAAGTTATAACGAGCACGGTGAGCTCACTTTCCACGACTAGTAACCCGAGTGAGCTTAACCGCGGACGGCGGCACGTGCGAGTCAACCGGATTAAGGTTGAGGTTAATGCGCGAGCTGTCAAGCGGAGGAAGGAGGGGCGTCACTGCTTCTTCCCCTGTCACTGGTCTGCTTCTTCCTCTGTCACTGGTCTGCTTCTTCCTCTGTCACCGGTCTGCTTCTTCCCCTGTCACTGTCTGCTTCTTCCTCTGTCACTGTCTGCTTCTTCCTCTGTCACTGTCTGCTTCTTCCCCTGTCACTGGTCTGCTTCTTCCTCTGTCACTGGTCTGCTTCTTCCTCTGTCACTGGTCTGCTTCTTCCTCTGTCACCGGTCTGCTTCTTCCCCTGTCACTGTCTGCTTCTTCCTCTGTCACTGTCTGCTTCTTCCTCTGTCACTGTCTGCTTCTTCCCCTGTCACTGGTCTGCTTCTTCCTCTGTCACTGGTCTGCTTCTTCCTCTGTCACCGGTCTGCTTCTTCCCCTGTCACTGTCTGCTTCTTCCTCTGTCACTGTCTGCTTCTTCCTCTGTCACTGTCTGCTTCTTCCTCTGTCACCGGTCTGCTTCTTCCCCTGTCACTGTCTGCTTCTTCCTCTGTCACTGTCTGCTTCTTCCTCTGTCACTGTCTGCTTCTTCCTCTGTCACCGGTCTGCTACTTCCCCTGTCACTGTCTGCTTCTTCCTCTGTCACTGTCTGCTTCTTCCTCTGTCACTGTCTGCTTCTTCCTCTGTCACCTGTCTGCTTCTTCCTCTGTCACTGTCTGCTTCTTCCTCTGTCACCGGTCTGCTTCTTCCTCTGTCACTGTCTGCTTCTTCCTCTGTCACTGTCTGCTTCTTCCCCTGTCACCGGTCTGCTTCTTCCCCTGTCACCGGTCTGCTTCTTCCCCTGTCACCGGTCTGCTTCTTCCCCTGTCACTGTCTGCTTCTTCCTCTGTCACTGTCTGCTTCTTCCCCTGTCACCGGTCTGCTTCTTCCCCTGTCACCGGTCTGCTTCTTCCCCTGTCACCGGTCTGCTTCTTCCTGTGTCACCGGTCTGCTTCTTCCTGTGTCACCGGTCTGCTTCTTCCTGTGTCACCGGTCTGCTTCTTCCTGTGTCACCGGTCTGCTTCTTCCTCTGTCACTGTCTGCTTCTTCCTCTGTCACTGTCTGCTTCTTCCTCTGTCACTGTCTGCTTCTTCCTCTGTCACCGGTCTGCTTCTTCCGCTGTCACCGGTCTGCTTCTTCCTCTGTCACCGGTCTGCTTCTTCCCCTGTCACCGGTCTGCTTCTTCCCCTGTCACCGGTCTGCTTCTTCCCCTGTCACTGGTCTGCTTCTTCCGCTGTCACTGGTCTGCTTCTTCCGCTGTCACTGGTCTGCTTCTTCCGCTGTCACTGGTCTGCTTCTTCCCCTGTCACCGGTCTGCTTCTTCCCCTGTCACCGGTCTGCTTCTTCCTCTGTCACCGGTCTGCTTCTTCCCCTGTCACCGGTCTGCTTCTTCCCCTGTCACCGGTCTGCTTCTTCCCCTGTCACCGGTCTGCTTCTTCCTCTGTCACCGGTCTGCTTCTTCCCCTGTCACTGGTCTGCTTCTTCCCCTGTCACTGGTCTGCTTCTTCCCCTGTCACCGGTCTGCTTCTTCCCCTGTCACTGGTCTGCTTCTTCCTCTGTCACCGGTCTGCTTCTTCCCCTGTCACTGGTCTGCTTCTTCCTCTGTCACCGGTCTGCTTCTTCCCCTGTCACTGGTCTGCTTCTCAGGCTGTCAGCGTGATGGCACATGTGCAGCTTTTCTTCTGTTTACACAGGTGTTGGATACTTGGAGAGAGAAGTTATACATTAGTACAACAACTATCAGGTGCATATTAGCTGTTGAGCCCACCTGAGCACATTTAGATTATTATTATTTTTAATAATAATAATAATTGATTGTGTTAATTGATTGTGTTAATGTTCATTATTAGAAAACACACAACTTTGACTTGGATATAATGCTAAAGTACAAAGAACATCTTTGTTGTGTTCCACTGAGAGCAGGGAGTTTCTCCTCCATGTGACCAAGTTTCAAGAGTCTGAGGCAAAACAAGGCAAAAGAAGGAATGTTGTGGTCGTGGGGAGAAATGAGTCATGCGGAAAAGCGTCCCAAGCCTCCTGGGTTTTATTTCCCTCTCAGAAATGCTGTGGTTCTTTGTGCTCCCCTCCCTGCAGACGTTTAACGGCTCTTCCCTGGCGTCAGACCCGTTGTGTTGTCAGAGTTTCCCCTGCAGCAGACTGCCCTGAGGGCACGCTGAGGCTGCCTCGCTGCTCTCAAAGCAGGCAGGGATTCCTGCAATGGTTGTACTGCCATGTTCTTGGAAATGCACAGATCAAGATGAGGGGACAGGTTATTTCAATTTCTTCCAAAAGTATGATGTACACCCAGTATGTGTACAGGAGGTCTGTGTTTCGTAGAGCGGCGTGACCAGTCCAGGCTTTTATCATAGAAACTACAGTTTTGTCAAATCTTTCTTTTAAACTTCACGGTCCCAGTTTTTAACACAGGTTTTTTGTTAAGAAATTTAACCTTTTACAAACTGTGTGCGAAAATTGTCCACGCCAAGTCCCAGCATGCCCCATTCAGACAATCTTTTGGCATAAAATATGTTTTGAACCGAACAGAAACAACACATTTTTTTTGTCTGAAACTCCTTCCTAACAGGACAAAGCTTTGTTTTATTGTGATTTTTGTTGCAGATTCTGATTCTTTAGGTCCTAATTTTTCCAAAAAGGTGTCTTATTGACCGCTCCAGGAGGCATTTTTGGAGAATCTTGTTTATATCATGCTGGATGTTCATAGTTACCATCAAAGTATCTTTTAAAAGTGTTTTATTTTTTATTTTTTTACAGATATACATTTTTTTTCCCAAGACTTTGCTGAACTAATACATACAATAAACACAAGTATTGTAATTAATTTGGGGTTCCTACAATGACTCAACACAAGGAAAAACACTCAAACAGGGAAAAGGAGGTCTGGAGACAACGTTGGTTCCACAGTTTTCAACGGGTTAAAATATGTTTTTCCTTCAAAATAGAATTGGAAACTTTATTTGCCGGCTGATACGGACGCTTCCTTCTGTTCCTCCTTCCAGCCCAGGGACTGGACATGACGCAGCAGGAGCAGCAGGAGTTCATGGAGAGCCTGGAAGCGGCCCTCTCCTGGATGCGGGCCATCCATGAGAGGCTGAAGGCCAACGACAACACCCAAGGGCCCCTGGATGCCCTGGAGGGCCGGCTCAGGGAGACGGAGGTGAGATAGCTCCCTTACTGGCCCTTCACTTGGGACCCTGCTGCAGTGTGCTTTCTGCTCTTTGAGCAGGGTGCACTGTCTGAGGATCCTTTCATTAAAGAGGTAGATATGATACAAGTGAATTAAGAAGGCATGGACACAGATACATGAGAAGGTGCATTAAACAATTATCAATACGATAATATAATTATGTAATCCTTAAAGGCTCTGACAATTTTAAATCCGTAAAAACTATTTAAAAATTCAAAGTATTATAGTTTCTTGGTTATAGTGAATAATGCACAAGTACATTGAACAAGTAATGCTCCTAAATGTATAACTTCACTATCTTCTTTTCAGTCGTCTACAAACTGTTTACGCTCACACCTTTATTGTTTGTTGCTCCTTTGGCCTTTAATGCAAGTTCCACAAAAGTTTTGGTTAAACATTCTGAAGTGGTATTTTTGTTTTGCTCATAGAAGATGATACTTTAATGAACTTCTTCAGGAAAAATGTGTTCAACATACGTGATGAAAATTATATAAAAAAGTTATCTTGTGTCAAAGATGCTTGGCAGGAAGAGTGACAGATAAGTAATGGGGTTAATGGGAAATGTGCTCTTCTTTTTGAGAAGTATTAGCAGTAATGAAACACGTGTGAGGAAACTATTATTAATCATCACATTCTAATGAGTTCCCAGACATTTTACCACATGAGAGTTTTTTTAGTACACTATGTTTGCATTTTAAATATTGACTATCATGGTATTCTCTGTGCTCGACTGAATATGTAGAAGATCCATCAGTCGGAGCATGAGGGCCGTGTGAAGATGGACATGGCGCTGGTGGCAGCTGAGAACCTCCTGCAGAGCGGAGACAAAGAGCTGAGGACCCAAACCCACGCCAAGCTCAAAGACCTGAAAGGCCTGTGGGAGGACACCAGCACCTACATCATCCACTGTCACAGGTGCTGCCCTACTCACTGCACACCGTGTGTGTGTGTGTGTGTGTGTGTGTGTGTTGTAGGTATTTGACACACCTGGTTAGTTTGCCCTGAGGTCTTCTTTGGCCTCATTCCCAGTTAAGCTATTGTTCTGTGTTGAGTACCTTTTGCATGTGGTTTCAGGTAATTGTTGCACACCTGACAAATATTCGTCACTTTCCCCGAGTCTGATGTGACATAATAGAAATAACTTGTTTTGTCCAGGCTTTTAGTGCCTCCACACAGGGGCTAAGCTGGCTAGCAGCTAGTAGCACTAACAAAGGTAACAGTGTTTACCTGAGGAGGAACTAACTTTTCTTCATGTGTCTCACACCCAGTCGCATTGAGTGGGTGTGGCTCCACTGGGGCGAGTACCTGAAGGCCTACGAGGAGTTTGAGCTGTGGCTGACGAGCCGGCAGCGCGGCCTGGACGTCGCGGTGGAGCTGCAGCTGGGCGTGAAGGAGAAGCTCTGGCAGGTGGACCAGCAGAGGGTGGTGGCGAGCGACATCCACGGCCAGGCGGCGCTGCTGGAGAGGCTGCTGGACGAGGCCGCCGCGCTGCACAACAGAACCCAGGACCCCAGTGTGGAGCCCCAGGCCCAGGAGAGGCTGCAGGAGGCCTACAACGACGTCAGAGACAGAGCCGAGGTGAGGCGCTTGTTGGTGGAGGGTCATGGTCGCCGGTTGAAGTTGTAGGTCTTTTGCTCAACTTGGCTTCCAGCCCCTGATTTCTTCACGTTATGCTGATGGCTGCTGTAGTAGATGGGTAGTAACGAGTCTGCTAAAGCCTGTGCTTTATGAGCCAGTAATCTACTTTTAACTGTTTTGTCTGCTGTAGCCAGAATGAGCTGATATCCAAGCTGCATGCTCAAGGTTACGTCTTGATGAACTCTTCCTCTTCGTCGTGGGTCTAAAATCAGACTTAACTGCACCTAGTATTGGTTAACTCAGACTCGAATACACCCCTGGTGGTTTAATGCTCGTGCGTGTCAGGCATCAAGGTCTTGCTCGAGCTCTGCTCATGCTAATGCCAATGCTACGATTGGGGCTTTTGTTAAAAAGCACACAGGTCGTCTGCTGGTACAATGTGTGTTGTGAATAAAACTAAAACTAAACAGACACGGAGAGAGATGGAGATGAAGCCTGCAGTGAAAGCATGAGAATCCTCTTGAGTAAAACTAAAGACACATTCCTTTGTCTGATTGAGGAACTACTACTTTGTAACAGGAAGCACGGAGCTTAAAAACCACTTGCAGATGCAATGCCAGTGGCTTGAAAATTTTTTTGTTTTTGTTCGGCTCTCATTTTTTACAGACACACACACAGACACATATACAGTACATCGTGTTGACTAAGTTTTAGTCGAGTAAAGTAGTTTTCTGAGGGATCAAAGGGAACAGGAACGTGGCGTGAGGTTTAAAGGATGAAATGTTTTTTCTCTGAGGAGATGATGGTGCAGAGGAGGTTGTGTACTTGTGTGTTTGTGGGATTTGCACTGTTTGAATCACAGTGAGCATACACTATGTGCCCACAATTCGGCGATCCCGTGGCTGAATCTCCATCGACAGCAATTATTTCAAGTTATAATAAATGGTTCCTTCTGTACGAGCAAACCCCACAGGCCCAGAACAACTACACAAATACATTTTATATTTATTCTGTGTCTGCCAGCCGCTGCACAATGAGACGGCTCTTCCTCTTCTGTTTTCAGACCGCTCTTTTTAAATGTCACCTTTTACCACTCGCCCACATTCGTCTTGTGGTAACATTATGCATTCACTTGAGCACACCAGTCTGCTGGCAAATATCTACTTTTGCCTATTTATTAATATTTACTAATACTAATAACTAAGTTATATTACTTTTGAGTATGTTGAGCGTTAACCCTCTGAATCTATGGACTCTATGGAAGCACCTCCTCCTCCTAACTGGCTCTTCCCCGTTAGTCTCTGTGTTCATGTTCAACCTTTTGGAAACCGTGCGTGAAAATCCTCCCGCGGCCATTTCCCAGCATGCCCCATTCAGACAATCTTTTGCCATAAAATGTGTAATTTATCCATCTTTGAACCTAACGACACAGTTTTTTAACTGAAACTCCTTCCTAACAGGACAAGACTTTGTTTTATTGTGATTGTTGTTGCAGATTCTGATTCTTTAGGTCCTAATCTTTCCAAAAAGGTGTCTTATTGATGCTCCAGGAGGCTTTTTTGGGTAATCTGGCTCATATCATGCTGAATATTCATAGTTACGATCAAAATATCTTTTAAAAGTGATTTTTTTGCAGATACACATTTATTCCCAAGACTCTGCTGAACAAACACATACAAAAAACTCAAGTATTGGAATTAATTTGGGGTTCCTGCGACGACTCAAACACAGGGAAAAACACTTAAACGGGGGAAAATGAGGTCTGAAGACAACGTTGGTTCCACAGTTATTAACGGGTTAAAATGTCAAAGTCTTGTAGTTAAAGTACAGACAACATCTCTCGGTCTCACGGGAGAATACTAATCCACGTTCACGCTCCTTGTTCAGGTAGACCCAAATTTGAAGTCGGTAATGTGTGTTAAAAGGTCTCTGCTAAAATGTCTCCTGCTGTGCTAGGAGCGCCTGTCGCTGCTTCAGAAGGTGGCTGAGGAGCACCAGACGTACCAAGGCTGCGTTCAGAGGTTCCAGTCCTGGCTGCTGTCAAAAACCAAGGAGCTCACAGATCTCATGGAGAGGAAGGATACCGCCGAGAACAAGCTCAAAGCCTTACAAGTGAGACTCTCTGAAGCGGAATTAGGAAGCTGCTGTTTGATGTCGTTAAAAAAAAACATGTCTTTGTTATGTTCAAAAGGCAGAGGGAAGAGTGTGAATAAATATTCTCAGCTGCGTGACATTTACTTTTATGCTCTGAAAGTAGCAACCAAATGAAAAGTAGATATAATTGTCTTCCTGGTGAATGTTTCCAATGCAGCGAGACATTAAAAAAAACATAAATGCAGCGGTACAATAAGTCTGGTCCACAGCATCAGACATGTAGTCCACTGCAACTGCTCCGTTTATTAAAGCTCAG
>NW_027175985.1:0-2500 GCF_023055335.1 Clinocottus analis
GTGTTTACATCTGAGTGTGCTCACTCGTTCACCAGACAGGCATGTGTGTGTGTGTGTGTGGTGTGTGTGTGTGTGTGTGTGTGTGTGTGTGTGTGTGTGTAGCAGAGTGGGAGCCCTAGAGAAACACTCCTCTTGCCACAGGAGTAAAGCCCAGGCGTGACGCAGAGCCAGAAATAGATGGAGGGCCCGGCTGGGGGGGCGGCGCCGGGCCAACACACACGGCCCTTTTTCAAGGACGCGCTCGCAGACACACACACGCACAGCGTGTGTGTAAACAAACTGCCCGTGCACCACACACACACTCACACACACATCACACACACAGGCATTGAGACTTTCTGACTGTTTTTATATGACCTCATGTCTGCATGTTTGCTAGCAGAAAACATTAAAAAATAATAATTAATGATAATTAATGAAAACCTTTCAGACCCGACGTGACATAAAGACGTCTGTTTAAAAAATAACCAAAGCTGCATTCTCTCTCCTGACCACCAGGGGGGCGACTCCTCTGGTTGTGTAGAAGTTCAAAACTGTCAGTCTATGAAACAACCTTCTCTGAAACAAGACCAAAAAAATACTTTTTGACGAAAAACTTTAATTTATTGAAGACTTTTTTTTATTTGTGGAAAAATGTCTACTTTCTTTGTGGATTTTTTTTTTTTTCAAAAATTTTTTTTCAGTAGAGTAGAATTTTTTTTTTGTAGACAGAAAAAAAAGTCATTGAAAAAAAAAAAATCTTTAAAAAAAAAAAAAAAAATTTAAGTCTATGAAAAAACAAATCTACAGAAAAAAAAATGATTATATTTTTTTTTCAATTTTTTTTTTTTGGTCCTTTTTTTTGTAGAGGAAATTGGCTTCCATAAAAATATTTCATAAAAATTTCTCTGGTTGTATAGAAGTCTATGCTTCATGTGTTGAAGCTGCATTCTCTCTCCTGACCACCAGGGGGCGACTCCTCTGGTTGTATAGAAGTCTATGCTTCATGTGTTAAAGCTGCATTCTCTCTCCTGACCACCAGGGGGCGACTCCTCTGGTTGTATAGAAGTCTATGCTTCATGTGTTAAAGCTGCATTCTCTCTCCTGACCACCAGGGGGCGACTCCTCTGGTTGTATAGAAGTCTATGCTTCATGTGTTAAAGCTGCATTCTCTCTCCTGACCACCACGGGGCGACTCCTCTGGTTGTATAGAAGTCTCTGCTTCATGTCTTCAAAAGACAAACAAAACAGAAACCGGCTCATAAAGAACACGTGTGTGCACAAAACACACAGTCATGAACACACACATGTATGCAGACACACTTAAAAGACCTGTGTGTGTGTGTGTGTGTGTGTGTGTGTGTGTGTGTGTGACACTGGGCCCGTCCTGCTGCACACTGAGAATAATAAGCGTAACACATTCATTATGAATTTCATATGCATCACATATTCATGCGCTGCGGGCCGACCTCAGGTCAGAGTTGATATGTACTTAAAGTGTGTGTTTGTGCAGCGTGTGTGTGTTTGTGTGCGTTCTATATTGCAGTATATTTGCAAAGCTCAGCACATCGCAGCCTCCGCCTGGTTTAACACTGATGCATATACGATGTATTATGGATAGCCTCACACACACACACAAGTATGAATTATGTACACCTGCAGCCTCTAAAAATACCATTCTGGTGTTTAATTCCTCACGAGGCAATACGCGCGTACTGCGCCTTTAAATTATTTCATATTTTCACGCAATGTGACGCAATTAAGCCGCCATCAGCGAACGCGTCTGCAACTGAGAGACGACCCGACGGCAGGTAGACGTCTGCTCTCTGCACCGCACGGCATGTATAATTCAACACTTCTTTATGTTGACTTTAAGCTATCTGGCAAACACACACACACACACACACACACACACACACACACACACTCTGCCGGTTATGAAACAGATGTTGAGTGGAGGACTCTGTGTGTATCGGAGCCGTGAGCGCGGCTTACATAAATACTTGATCGTATCTGGTTTGCTCCTCAGTGTGAAAATGTTTAATCCGCCTTGTTAGGAACGAAGAGGGGGGAGGGTGTGTGTGTGTGTGTGTGTGTGTGTGTGTGTGTGTGTGTGTGTGTGTGGGGTTATGGGGAGAAAGTGATGTCAGCCGCTCCCAGAAGGCAGCAATGTCACGATGTCGCACCATTTTCACCACCTTGCACGTGTTTGTAGAGCAAAAATAAAATGTAATAAGTCAGGAGGCAACGAGGCTCGTCTCAGAGGGGCAGCTCGGTTGCTTAGAAGCGTCAGGTTCTTCTGCACAGTCGAGGTTTCACTCCAGTAGATGTTCGGAGGAACAGCCGGCAGCAAAGCGACGCTCTTTAGACGCCGAAAAGAGTGAATACGGGTTAAAAAGAACGCTATTAATATATATAACACGGGTAGATGAAATCAAGCATTCTGATTGGTTGAGAGAGTCACATGGTGTACTGTATTGAGCCATAATGTACTGTACATTGCCGCTTTATTTAGAATATT
>NW_027175985.1:12500-19509 GCF_023055335.1 Clinocottus analis
ACTGACACGTGTGTGTGTGTGTGTGTGTGTGTGTGTGTGTGTGTGTGTGTGTGTGTGTGTGTGCGTTTGTGTGTCACACACACATCAGGTACAGATACTTTGAAAACAAACAGTGAATACATCTAAGTGTCTTTTAACTCGCCAGTTAAAAAGAGTGAAAGTGAACGGAGAGAGAGAGAGAGAGAGAGAGAGAGAGAGAGCGAGAGAGAGAGAGAGAGAGAGAGCACTGCTGACAGCCCGGAGACAAAAAGGAGGATCTGTTTTGGATTTTTTTTGTGGCACATCAGGATCAAAGAGGAGACGCAAGAGGAGGAAAGAATGAGAGAGAGAAAGAGGAGACGAGATTAAAAGAGAACAGAGAGGAGAGGAAAGAAGGGAGGGAGGAGGAAGAGTAGAAAGAAAAGGGAGGAAAACAGAAGGGAGGAGTTGAAAAAAGGGAGAGAGAAGGAAAGGAGGGCGCGAGTGAAGGAGGAGGAGGAAAGGAAAAGGAGGACAGAGAGTAAAGAGGGAGAGGAGAAATTTTGAGGATGATGAAAGAAGGAGGGAAGGAGAGAAGTGAGGAGAGGAGTTGAAATGAGGTGGAGGTGAGAGGATGAAAAGAGGAGGAAGCAAGGAGGCAAGAAAACTGGAGAACGCAAGAAAAAGAGATGAGAAAGGAGAGAGAGAGAGAACAGAGACAGATTAAGAAGGGAAGGAGAGAAGTGAGAAGGAGAGATGAAAAGGTAAAGGAGAAGGAAGTAAGATGAGGAGGGATGAGAAAGGAGGAAGACGAGGAGGAGAGGAAAGGACAAAAGACTAGGAGAGGAGGACAGAGAGGAAGTAAAGAAAGGTTTAAAGGACATGAGAGGAGGAAGTAGGAGACGAGCAGTAAGGAAAGAGGAGAAGAAAGGAAATAGGAAATGAGGCAAAGGGAGAGGAAAGGGGAGAGCATCAGAGAGGAGACAAACTGAGGAGAGATGAGAGGAGAGAACGGGAGGAGAGGAGAGAGGGATGAAAGAGAGGGAGGATTGAATCCAGAGACAGATAGACAGAGCTTTGAAGAGGAGGAGGAGGAGGAAGAGGAAGAGGAGGAGGAAGAGGAGGGAGCAGAGAGAGGGATCAGAGTGATGGAAGGATGAAACAGGAGGCAAAGGGACAGAGAGAGGGAGGTGAAGGAGGGATGAAAGGAGCGAGGGAGTCAGAGAGGAAAAGAGTCCGACAGTAAAAGAAGAGAAGCGACGGATTCCAGGAGCAAAACGCCAGAAATTAATATTTCTTTCTTTTTTTAAAGGGACATTTATTTCATCAGTAAAACATTCACACTTCTGAAATGTGAGAAAATATGTGAAGAGAAACGTCTTCGTTTGGACAAAGATGTTTGTGAAGAGGAAGAATTTAAAAACGCTGTTTGGCGGGAAAACAGAGAAATAAAAACACGTATGAAATATGTATTTCAAGGAAATGAGACATAACAATGTAGCATAACAATGTAGCATAACAATGTAGCATAACAATGTAGCGTAACACTGTAGCGTAACAATGTAGCATAACAATGTAGCGTAACAATGTAGCGTAGCACTGTAGCGTAGCACTGTAGCGTAACAATGTAGCATAACAATGTAGCGTAACAATGTAGCGTAACAATGTAGCGTAGCACTGTAGCGTAGCACTGTAGCGTAACAATGTAGCATAACAATGTAGCGTAACAATGTAGCGTAGCACTGTAG
Organism: Clinocottus analis; assembly: GCF_023055335.1. Lineage (NCBI taxonomy): Eukaryota > Metazoa > Chordata > Actinopteri > Perciformes > Cottidae > Clinocottus > Clinocottus analis. Next base: position 14,207 of record NW_027175985.1, read on the forward strand.
CGTAGCACTGTAGCGTAACAATGTAGCATAACAATGTAGCGTAACAATGTAGCATAGCACTGTAGCGTAGCACTGTAGCGTGTGCATGTATCCAGTACCGGATCCAATGCGTTTTATCAATTAAATGCTAAGTTTCAACTGGTGCACGAGCCTCACTGGTTAATGTCTTCCTAACAGGTACGTCTCTGAAAGTTGAGCAGAAGCTCCTCCCCCTCCCCCCCCCCTCCCTCTCATCCAGGTATTATGTGTACAACATACATTCATCCACACTGAAACACTTGTGACTCCACAGAAGACAGACATAAAAAAATGTAAATCCAGCAGGAGTGTGTTTTCAGGTCGCGCCAGATTTGCTTCCCCTCTTTGAAGCGCTAATTTCCTTTAGCCCCGGCTAGGCCGCGCTCAGCACTCACCGCCGTTAGCACGCGGTAATCCCCCCCTCGTATGACGGACGGGAGGCGCAAGGTGCTAGCCAGCTGCGCTAGCTTTTAAGCCTTAATACCCTGACTATGAGTGAGCTAGCGTGGAGCTAATCAGTCTTAACGCCACGCGTACGGAGTTAGCTCTGGAGACGGCTAGCCGCTGTAGCCGCGGCTAATCCAGCAGCGAGCTCCAATCCCCTGTTTTTTTTTTCCCCAAATATGTAAATTTTGTAGAAACTGCAGCATGAGATTAAGATTAGAGGGAGAGAATAAAAGCGCGTGGACCGAGCCGTCGTAGCGAGGGCGGCGCTTCACGCAGCCTGAAGACGTTCTGCCAAATGTGTCACGTAAAAGAGGAATGAACCCAGAAGAGATGAAGAAAAGAAAAAGGAGAAGAGGAACGAGCGTTTGAGAGGAAGAGAAAACACACCGCAGACTTGTGTTGACTTCCTGTGTGAGGACAGGAAGTGATGTCGCGCAGAAACACCTCTTATCTCTGATGACGGCTCTTCAGACTGAAGCACCTGCTGCTCTCTTTCTCTCTTTCTCTCGTTCTCTCGTTCTCTCTCTCCGTCTAGGAAATCACAGCCTTCAGTCGGACGCCTCCTCTTCCTCCTCCTCCTCTTCCTCCTCCTCCTCCTTCCGTTCGTCACATGGTACAAAGCGCCGGCGCCAGGGCAGTGACACGGACCATGATCTCTCTCTCTCTCTCTCTCTCTCTCTCTCTCTCTCTCTCTCTCTCTCTCTCTCTCTGCCACCTGTTCCTCCCTGGCAGACGAGACGGCGGAGAGATGGAGGGAGTGATGAAGTGATGAAGGTGGGAGGAGGGGAGTGACATGAAGGGGAGAGAGGTGAAGAGGAAAGGGCGCGATGATGGAGAGGAAAGGAGTGGAGGGGGAAGAGGAGGATGAAGAGGAGGGGGAGGAAGAGGAGCATGAAGGAAGTAAGAGGAAATGAGAAGGGAGAGAATAATAAAAGGGAGGATGAGAGGAAAGATGACAAATGGTCAATACGTAGCGAGGGATGGCGAACAGGGAGGAAAGAAAGATGAAGGAGGACGAGAAAAGGAGAGAAACGGGTGTAGAAAGAGAGAGAAGGGAAGAAAGAAAGTGGAGGGAGTGAGGATAGGAAGGGAAGGATGGAGGGATGAGGAGAGGTGGAACTAGAAACCCTTTAAATAACTATTTATATTATTTTATATATATCTACTATCATATAATACTGTTGTATTATGTTTTATTAGTGTATTATTGTTGTACTAATGTATATTATAGTGTATTACTGTTGTACTAATGTATATTATAGTGTATTACTGTTGTATATTATATATTATTATGGTTGATTACAAAGTATTGACTGAACACTGCAGACACCAACGCACATGTAAATGCAGAAACACACACACTGAACCATGTATGCAGCAGACACACACACACACACACACACACACACACACACACACACAGTGTGGACAGGAAGTGTGCATTCTGCAGAAGCAACAAAGCCGTCATTTGCATGAAGAACGATGCGGAAGCGAAACCAAAGCTTCTTATTGTACCACACACACACACACACACACACACACACACACACACACACACACACACACACACACACACACACACACACACACACACACACACACACACATTTGGATGAACACACAAAGGGTCTTTGGACTCGGTGGTTACCTGATGAAATGGCAACCAAACTAACTGCTGTTGTCTCGGCAACAGTCATATCCCATAATGCTATTCAAATTCTGACGCTCTGTTATCTCACTTGTGGCTTGCACACACACACACACACACACACTCACACTCACACACACACACACACACACACACACACACACACACACACACACACACTCACACACACACACACACACACACACACACACACACACACACACACACACACACACACATTTAGAGTGCTCACCCAAAGGCCATTCATTTGGACACAGCTGTTAGTCAATACACGTGATCATCATTCTGTGTGTGTGTGTGTGTGTGTGTATGTGTGTGTGTGTGTGTGTGTGTCTCCATGTGACGCTGTCAAGGGCACAGCTTGCATCCGTTGTACCGAACCGTGGTTGTCCAGGCAACAGAACATACAATTCTTCCTCTTCACCTGCCGCCTTTCTCCTTTTCAACGTGTTATTGTGTGTGTGTGTGTGTGTGTGTGTGTGTGTGTGTGTGTGTCTGTGTGTGTGAGAGAGAGTGTGTACGCGTGTGTTTGTGTGACTAAGTGTTGTGTCCGTTCACTTCCTGGTTGTTTGAGCCAATCAGTGAACAGGTGACCGGCGCTCGGCTCTCATTGGCTGAGCCTCCACTTCTGGTCACTTTCAGCGTGTACCGACTCTGTGGTTACCATGGCGCCCGCATCCATTTGGCCCTGTGTCTCTCTCTCTCTCTCTCTCTCTCTCTCTCTCTCTCTCTCTCTCTCTCTCTCTGTCTCTCTCTCTCTCTCTCTCTCTCTCTGTCTCTCTCTCTCTCTCTCTCTCTCTCTCTCTCTCTCTCTCTCTCTCTCTCTCTCTCTCTCTCTCTGTTCAACAATAACATGAGTTTCATTTTCTACTTACGTTGTTAAAACTATAAAAGCAACCATGAAGAGGTCAAAGGTCAACAGATATAGAGGATGAGGAGAGGAGGAGAGGAGAGGAGAGAAGGAGAGGAGATGAGGAAAGGAGGAGAGAAGAAGTGGCCGAGTGGAGCCGCTGATGAAGGAGAGATTAAAATAAATGGAAACAGATTCAGGATTAAACATGAAGAAGGACTTGTGTAATGGCCGCCGCGCTGAAGATTATCGGCTCTGGAAGGAGGAGGGAGGAAGAGGAGAAGGAGGGAGGAAGAGGAGGAGGCAGAAGGAAGAGGAGGAGGCAGGAGGAAGAGGAGGAGGCAGGAGGAAGAGTTTGTGTTTTTTCTTTTAAGTTTAGTAGAAAACTGAAGAAGAAACGGTGCGTTCAGGTGTCACTTCCTCTTCCTGTCGGAGATAAACTGTGTCATCTTTATGCGTGTGTGTGTGTGTGTGTATGTGTGTGTGTGTGTGTGTGTGTGTGTGTGTGTGTGTGTGTGTGTGTGTGGTTGACTCAGACAGAAATAGATCAGGAGAAGCAGAGATCTCTATCGACGCCTCAAAGCTTTAAACTTCGTTTTTCGCGCGAGAGAGAAAACCTGCACAGGATGTGTGTGTGTGTGTGTGTGTGTGTGTGTGTGTGTGTGTGTGTGTGTGTCAGGTGGGTTATGAGGTCACATGGATGCTCCAAACAGAGGCAAGCTGCTCATAGCGGTTCGGTTTAGGCAACAAAGAAATCATGTTTTTTATGTTTAAATCTGAAATATTTCCATCATGGCGTCCAACACGCTCCTCGTGCCAAAATATATATTTACATAAAAGATTCACTGAATTGTTGTCAGGTGACCGCAGGTCTCAGGTGAGTCGTTCTCAGCTTATTGGCGGCGCTGAGAAACGCAGAATTTTATGTTTTTTACAGAATCTGGTTAAAGCGATCGGCGCCGGTTTCATCCTCGTTAAGAAAAACACAAGCAGCACCGTTCTTCTTCTTCTTCTTCTTCTTCTTCTTCTTCTTCTTCTTCTTCTTCTTCTTCTTCTTCTTCTTCTTCTTCTCCTTCTTTTTACTTTATTTGTATATTTTTTCACACCTCCGTAACGAAGCTGGCCCGTTTCCCCGGCAACCAGCCGGGAGGAAACAGCGAGAGTAATTCTGGCTAAACGAGTGCAGCTCGACTCGCTCCTCCGTCTCTCCGTCTGTTCTCCCTCCATCCCTCCCTCCATCCCCCCTTCATGACAAAAGGGTCGGCCATTTTAAATCATAATGAAGGTTATTATTACAGCGACGGAGCGATTTTTTCTTCTTCCTCCACCGTTTCCCTCCGTAGCGCTCGACAGGAACTTTCCTCCAGAACGCAGTAAAAGTACACACACACACACACACACACACACACACACACACACACACACACACACACACACACACACACACACACACACACACACACAGGTCCTACCTGGTGTAGCCGCTGGTCCTTTGGTCCAGTTTAGGGAATCCACAAACTGGTCTCAGGCCCTGAGGGAGGAAGAGGAAGAGAGATGGTGATGAAGACGCTCACTGTTATTAACACATGAAGCATAGACTTCTATACAACCAGAGGAGTCGCCCCCTGGTGGTCAGGAGAGAGAATGCAGCTTTAACACATGAAGCATAGACTTCTATACAACCAGAGGAGTCGCCCCCTGGTGGTCAGGAGAGAGAATGCAGCTTTAACACATGAAGCATAGACTTCTATACAACCAGAGGAGTCGCCCCCTGGTGGTCAGGAGAGAGAATGCAGCTTTAAGTCGACCATGTCGTGGTTCGTGAACAGTTTTGAAGGTCAAAAGGTCAGGAGACTTCCTCGGCGTTGACACATAGAACCTAAAATGTTCTGAATCAAAGCGTCGTCGTCTTTGTTCTCTGATTGTTTGTTGTTGACGTTTCAAACCTCTGAGATGAAGAAACAGTAAACAAATAGAACTCTCTGTTTTTAGACTCGCAGATCACTCGTGTCATCAGTTTGTCGTCTTGATTTTCTGTTTGCTTTTGTCACTATCATCTTTGTGTGTGTGTGTGTGTGTGTGTGTGTGTGTGTGTGTGTGTGTGTGTGTGTGTGTGGTATTTTTTCGGGGTTTGTGTTCGATCTCTTTCATCCCCTCATGTGTTCTTATCTTTTGTATGATATGCTAATAACTCAACATAAACATTTTAATTCTTCCGCTGTGGCAGATGACGATGATATTATGTATTATTATTAAAAAAAATGAAGAAAAAAAATTTCGCTTTTTTTTTTTTGTCGTCCTAATTTGCTTGGTTTTTTT
>NW_027175986.1:2500-7500 GCF_023055335.1 Clinocottus analis
CCCTGGGTTAGGAGGGGCTGAGAGACCTCCACCTATACCCCCTGGGTTAGGAGGGGCTGAGAGACCTCCACCTATACCCCCTGGGTTAGGAGGGGCTGAGAGACCTCCACCTATACCCCCTGGGTTAGGAGGGGCTGAGAGACCTCCACCTATACCCCCTGGGTTAGGAGGGGCTGAGAGGCCTCCACCTATACCCCCTGGGTTAGGAGGGGCTGAGAGGCCTCCACCCGCACCCCCTGGGTTAGGAGGGGCTGAGAGACCTCCACCTATACCCCCTGGGTTAGGAGGGGCTGAGAGACTTCCACCCGCACCCCCTGGGTTAGGAGGGGCTGAGAGACCTCCACCTATACCCCCTGGGTTAGGAGGGGCTGAGAGACTTCCACCCGCACCCCCTGGGTTAGGAGGGGCTGAGAGACCTCCACCTATACCCCCTGGATTAGGAGGGGCTGAGAGACCTCCACCCGCACCCCCTGGGTTAGGAGGGGCTGAGAGACCTCCACCTATACCCCCTGGGTTAGGAGGGGCTGAGAGACCTCCACCTATACCCCCTGGGTTAGGAGGGGCTGAGAGACCTCCACCTATACCCCCTGGGTTAGGAGGGGCTGAGAGACCTCCACCCGCACCCCCTGGGTTAGGAGGGGCTGAGAGACCTCCACCTATACCCTCTGGGTTAGGAGGGACTGAGAGACTGAGACCTCCACCCGTACCCTCTGGGTTAGGAGGGACTGAGAGACTGAGACCTCCACCCGTACCCTCTGGGTTAGGAGGGACTGAGAGACTGAGACCTCCACCCGTACCCCCTGGGTTTGGTCGCCGCGACGCGTTGGCGCCCACGCCGCCCGTTGGGTCTGTGCGGTTCTCTTCTCGTCTCGGTGGTTCCTCTTTGGCGGCAGAGTTCAGGACGCTCACGCTTCCGAGTCGCTGAGTTTCGCTCGTGTGAGTCGCGGCCGCTGACTCGGCCCTGGCGGGAGCGTCAGTGCATTCAGATCCGCATTGTTGTCGTTCCCTCGTGTCTATTGCAGCGTCTGAGTTCGAGTTGGGGATCCAAGAATTCTTACTTTGTTGTCTTTGCAGTTCCCACATGCTGGCAGTCCCGTTGGGCTTGGCCAGGAGAAGAACCGGGTTGTGACTGAAGGGTTTAGTTTTAAACGCCTGGCTTAGTCCGGACTCCGCAGAGCTGCTTTGTTTCGTGCCGGCCTCTGGGGGCAGCAACGGGGGGAGGCGCTGTGGTGGTGTCGGTGTTGGAGGTGGAGACGCCTCCAGCGAGTCCCAGCGACTGTCCACGAACTCCAGGGACGATCCCAGCATGCCAGCCAGCTCCGGCGTGGCCTCCACCAGCTCCAGGGGGTCCTTGACGTCCGGCCTGAAGAAGGCCAGGTCCTGCTCGTCCGGACCCGTGAGGAGCTGCGAGCGGCAGGCCTGCAGGTAGAACTCGTCCTCGGGGACGGACCGCACGTTGAGCTGCGGGAAAAGGCGCCGGAAAGACCGGGACGTCATCCGCAGTCGACCCAGGACGTCGGCGAGGAGGAGCCAGTTCCTCGGTCTGGAGGACGAGAAACAGAAGGTTCTAAACATCTCGACTCGTTTCAGGACGTTTTGAAGACAGACTGGTGGAGAGTCTGTGAGTTTACGTTTCAGACAAAACAAACTATTTGTGTTCATTTTAAATGATACACTAAATTCAAAGTTTATTTGTTTTCCAGAAACACAGAAGGAAGACGGAGAGGAGGCTTCTAGACTTCCTTGTTCCTTTAGTCCCGCCCCCCCTGTCCTGCGGTGGGAGGAGGAAGACGCAGTGAAAGCCAATTAGCCGCGTCGCCACGGCGATGCAATCCTCGTTAACGACCTCTCCGTCTGTCCCGTCTTTATCTCCCGCTCTCTCCCTGGAGGATCCTCTCTCTGTTCTGAGCTGCTTTACACCACCGTAATTGGTGTGTGTGTGTGTGTGTGTGTGTGTGTGTGTATGTGTGTGTGTGTTTGTGTGTGTGAAACAGAGCAAGACGTGTTAGAACAACACGAGAAAGAGTGTGCGAGTGCGAAAGAGAAAAGACGGATCGTGTGCGTCATTTGTTCGTTCCAGAATGAAGATTATTTTAGTCCTTCAGGCTGGTTTCACTCGTGGGTCCATCATGGGGTCCATCATGGGTCCATCATGGGTCCATCATGGGGTCCATCATGGGGTCCATCGTGGGTCCATCATGGGTCCATCATGGGGTCCATCATGGGTCCATCATGGGGTCCATCATGGGGTCCATCATGGGTCCATCATGGGTCCATCATGGGTCCATCATGGGGTCCATCATGGGGTCCATCATGGGGTCCATCATGGGTCCATCATGAGGTCCATCATGAGGTCCATCATGGGTCCATCATGGGTCCATCATGGGTCCATCATGGGGTCCATCATGGGGTCCATCATGGGTCCATCATGAGGTCCATCATGGGTCCTTCATGGGTCCTTCATGGGTCCATCATGGGTACATCATGAGGTCCATCATGAGGTCCATCATGGGGTCCATCATGAGGTCCATCATGGGTCCTTCATGGGTCCATTATGGGTCCATCATGAGGTCCATCATGGGTCCTTCATGGGTCCATCATGGGTCCATCATGGGTCCATCATGGGTCCATCATGAGTCCATCATGGGTCCATCATGGGTCCTTCATGGGTCCATCATGGGTCCATCATGGGTCCATCATGGGGTCCATCATGGGTCCATCATAAGGTCCATCATGGGTCCATCATAAGGTCCATCATGGGTCCATCATGGGTCCATTATGGGTCCATCATGGGGTCCATCATGGGTCCATCGTGAGGGGTAACTCATGGTCTGTGTTACTGTCATGGTCATAGTCCTCATAGTCCTGATAGTCCTATAGGTCCTCATAGTCCTGATAGTCCTATAGGTCCTCATAGTCCTGTAGTCCTGTAGGTCCTCATAGTCCTGTAGGTCCTCATAGTCCTTATAGTCCTATAGGTCCTCATAGTCCTGTAGTCTTGTAGGTCCTCATAGTCCTATAGGTCCTCATAGTCCTGTAGTCTTGTAGGTCCTCATAGTCCTATAGGTCCTCATAGTCCTGTAGTCTTGTAGGTCCTCATAGTCCTATAGGTCCTCATAGTCCTGTAGTCTTGAAGGTCCTCATAGTCCTATAGGTCCTCATAGTCCTGTAGTCTTGTAGGTCCTCATAGTCCTATAGGTCCCCATAATCCTGTAGTCCTGTAGGTCCTCATAGTCCTTTAGGTCCTCATAGTCCTGTAGTCTTGTAGGTCCTCATAGTCCTGTAGTCTTGTAGGTCCTCATAGTCCTATAGGTCCTCATAGTCTTGTAGTCTTGTAGGTCCTCATAGTCCTGTAGGTCCTCATAGTCCTGTAGACTTGTAGGACCTCATAGTCCTGTAGTCTTGTAGGTCCTCATAGTCCAGTAGGTCCTGTAGGTCCTCATAGTTCTGTAGGTCCTCATAGTCCTGTAGTCCTGTAGGTCCTCATAGTCCTGTAGGTCCTCATAGTCTTGTAGTCCTGTAGGTCCTCATACTCCTGTAGGTCCTCATAGTCCTGTAGGTCCTCATAGTCCTGTAGTCTTGTAGGTCCTCATAGTTCTGTAGTCCTGTAGGTCCTCATAGTCCTGTAGGTCCTCATAGTCCTGTAGTCCTGTAGGTCCTCATAGTCCTGTAAGTCCTCATAGTCCTATAGTCCTGTAGGTCCTCATAGTCCTGTAGTCTTGTAGGTCCTCATAGTCCTGTAGTCTTGTAGGTCCTCATAGTCCTGTAGGTCCTCATAGTCCTGTAGGTCCTCATAGTCCTGTAGTCCTGTAGGTCCTCATAGTCCTGTAGGTCCTCATAGTCCTGTAGGTTCTCATAGTTCTGTAGTCTTGTAGGTCCTCATAGTCCTGTAGGTCCTCATAGTCCTGTAGGTCCTCATAGTCCTGTAGTCTTGTAGGTCCTCGTAGTTCTGTAGTCCTGTAGGTCCTCATAGTCCTGTAGGTCCTCATAGTCCTCATAGTCCTGCAGGTCCTCATAGTCCTGTAGGTCCTCATAGTCCTGTAGGTCCTCATAGTCCTGTAGTCTTGTAGGTCCTCATAGTCCTATAGGTCCTCATAGTCCTGTAGGTCCTCATAGTCCTGTAGGTCCTCATAGTCCTGTAGTCCTGTAGGTCCTCATAGTCCTGTAGGTCCTCATAGTCCTGTAGTCTTGTAGGTCCTCATAGTCCTGTAGTCTTGTAGGTCCTCATAGTTCTGTAGTCCTGTAGGTCCTCATAGTCCTGTAGGTCCTCATAGTCCTGTAGTCCTGTAGGTCCTCATAGTCCTGTAGGTCCTCATAGTCCTGTAGTCCTGTAGGTCCTCATAGTCCTGTAGGTCCTCATAGTCCTGTAGGTCCTCATAGTCCTGTAGTCCTGTAGGTCCTCACAGTCCTGTAGGTCCTCATAGTCCTGTAGTCCTGTAGGTCCTCATAGTCCTGTAGGTCCTCAAAGTCCTGTAGGTCCTCATAGTCCTGTAGGTCCTCATAGTCCTGTAGTCCTGTAGGTCCTCATAGTCCTGTAGGTCCTCATAGTCCTGTAGTCCTGTAGGTCCTCATAGTCCTGTAGGTCCTCAAAGTCCTGTAGGTCCTCATAGTCCTGTAGGTCCTCAAAGTCCTGTAGGTCCTCATAGTCCTGTAGGTCCTAGCTTAGACACACCAACGCAGTAAAGCCTGAGATGTTCAGCCTTCTGGACTCACCCATGGGACCGAGACACCTGGATGTTGTAGCAGGGAAGTAGTGGTCGGTCAGACAGCTCAAACTCAAACACCTCTCTCCTGGCTCGTTGCTCCTCATCCTCATCCTCCTCTTCTTCATCTTCATCTTCCTCCTCTGGCCCCGGCGGGTCAGCAAGAATGTTGTACAGTTCTACCTCGCTGGATGGTTCTGTAAAAACAACAAAACATTAAGGTATTGATAGAAGACAATGTCCTGTAGTCCTAATGAATCAGCCATTTGGGTCCTAACTGGTCTTGAGGTCGTTCTT
>NW_027175986.1:12500-15000 GCF_023055335.1 Clinocottus analis
CTGCAAATGAAATATTCAGACTGTGTGTGTGTGTGTGTGTGTGTGTGTGTGTGGTTTTGACAAACACACACACACACACACACTCTACCGCCTCAAAATGATTTTCAAACGTGGAATGAATTTCAATAAAGGTTCCGGTGAGAGCGAAGACTTTAATGTTTTAATGTCGCAGGTTCAAGTCTCGCTTCTTCCTCTGGGGAGAAGAGGGTTCTACTCCAGGTGTGAAGAGGGTTCTACTCCAGGTGTGAAGAGGGTTCTACTCCAGGTGTGAAGAGGGTTCTACTCCAGGTGTGAAGAGGGTTCTACTCCAGGTGTGAAGAGGGTTCTACTCTAGGTGTGAAGAGGGTTCTACTCTCGGTGTGAAGAGGGTTCTACTCCAGGTGTGAAGAGGGTTCTACTCCAGGTGTGAAGAGGGTTCTACTCTAGGTGTGAAGAGGGTTCTACTTCAGGTGTGAAGAGGGTTCTACTCCAGGTGTGAAGAGGGTTCTACTTCAGGTGTGAAGAGGGTTCTACTCCAGGTGTGAAGAGGGTTCTACTCCAGGTGTGAAGAGGGTTCTACTTCAGGTGTGAAGAGGGTTCTACTCCAGGTGTGAAGAGGGTTCTACTCCAGGTGTGAAGAGGGTTCTACTCTAGGTGTGAAGAGGGTTCTACTCTCGGTGTGAAGAGGGTTCTACTCCAGGTGTGAAGAGGGTTCTACTCTCGGTGTGAAGAGGGTTCTACTAGAGTGTGAAGAGGGTTCTAATAGAGTGTGAAGAGGGTTCTACTAGAGTGTGAAGAGGGTTCTAATAGAGTGTGAAGAGGGTTCTACTAGAGTGTGAAGAGGGTTCTACTCTAGGTGTGAAGAGGGTTCTACTCTAGGTGTGAAGAGGGTTCTACCAGAGTGTGAAGAGGGTTCTACTAGAGTGTGAAGAGGGTTCTACCAGAGTGTGAAGAGGGTTCTACTAGAGTGTGAAGAGGGTTCTACCAGAGTGTGAAGAGGGTTCTACCAGAGTGTGAAGAGGGTTCTACTAGAGTGTGAAGAGGGTTCTACCAGAGTGTGAAGAGGGTTCTACTAGAGTGTGAAGAGGGTTCTACCAGAGTGTGAAGAGGGTTCTACCAGAGTGTGAAGAGGGTTCTACTAGAGTGTGAAGAGGGTTCTACTAGAGTGTGAAGAGGGTTCTACTCTAGGTGTGAAGAGGGTTCTACCAGAGTGTGAAGAGGGTTCTACTAGAGTGTGAAGAGGGTTCTACCAGAGTGTGAAGAGGGTTCTACTAGAGTGTGAAGAGGGTTCTACCAGAGTGTGAAGAGGGTTCTACTAGAGTGTGAAGAGGGTTCTACCAGAGTGTGAAGAGGGTTCTACTCTAGGTGTGAAGAGGGTTCTACTAGAGTGTGAAGAGGGTTCTACTCTAGGTGTGAAGAGGGTTCTACCAGAGTGTGAAGAGGGTTCTACTCAAGGTATGAAGAGGGTTCTACTAGAGTGTGAAGAGGGTTCTACTAGAGTGTGAAGAGGGTTCTACCAGAGTGTGAAGAGGGTTCTACTCTAGGTGTGAAGAGGGTTCTACTAGAGTGTGAAGAGGGTTCTACTCTAGGTGTGAAGAGGGTTCTACTAGAGTGTGAAGAGGGTTCTACTCAAGGTATGAAGAGAGCGCCGGGCGAGCGAGTGGTGAGTGAGTTGTTCTTCAATTAGAAAGAGAGGAAGGGGCGGGGCTTAATCTGGTTCATCTGGACGTTAGGGATTAAAGAGGAACAATAGCGCTTCATGTCACGTTCTGGACGTCCACCAGAACACATCCAATCAGAGCTTAAACCCAACAAGACAAAGAGGTCACGTGTTCTTGACCCTCGTCCTCGCGGGGTGCGTTGGGTCTCGTTACCTCGTATCCCAGGCGGGCGGCGCGCTGCAGCAGCGTCTCCCCGGCGTTCTTGTTCACGATCAGCCGGCGGACTTCAGGCGGGGGAGGGCGAGTGATGTGTGTGTGGGGCGGGGACACCTGTGTGTGTGTGTGAGTGTTTGTGTGTGAAAGAGTGTGTGTGTGTGTGTGGAAAGAGACATTTAAAGTGGTTAGCACGAGCTCGAGGATTGTTTTTATTACACACACACAAAACACAGGCGCTCGCTGGGTTTCGACATTTATCACTGTCAGATGTCCACACACACACACACACACACACACACACACACACAGACACACACACACACACACACACACACACACACACACACACACACACACACAGAGACACACACACACACACACACACACACAGACGTGAGAGCAGAGGTGGCGACAGCGCTATTTTCGACTGAGCCTAGAAAACGGGTTGTGTGTGTGTGTGTGTGTGTGCTTGTGTGTATGCGTGTGTGTGTGCTTGTGTGTATGCGTGTGTGTGTGTGTGTGTGTGTATGTATGCGTGTGTGTTTGGGTATGTGTGTGTGCGTGTGTATGTGTGTGTGTGTGTGTGTGTGTGTGTGTGTGTGTGTGTGTGTGTGTGTGTGTGTGTGCGGCTGCAAAGCCGAGGC